>NC_069789.1:97556748-97859778 GCF_027406575.1 Nycticebus coucang
ATGTGGTTCTAGAGCAGCACTGAGAAGGAGGCATAGCAAGGCTATGAGGAGTCCAGGGTCCCACCTAGGAGACCACAGGATGTACCACTATGGCCCTGGTCCTGCATGGAGAGTGAAGAGAAGTCAGGCAGGGAACAGTTGCTGACATACTCGAGGAACAGGAGTCAAGGAGTGAGTACCATTTTTACCGATGCCATTAGACTGGTAAGTGCTTAAAGTGATATTTAACATTTATTTATTTATTTATTGTAAGTCAGAGTCTCAAGCTGTCGCCCTGTTTAGAATGCTGTGGCATCACAGCTCACAGCAAACTCAAACTCCTGGGCTTAAGCAATTCTCTTGTCTCAGCCTCCCAAGTAGCTGGGATTACAGGCACCCACCACAATGCCTGGCTATTTTTTGTTTGTTGTTGTTGTAGTTGTCATTGTTGTCTAGCAGGCCGGGCCGAGTTTGAATCCTCCAGCCTCAATGTATGTGAACGGTGCCCTACTCACTGAGCTAATGGCACCGCCCGAGATTTAATATTAATTCTTCATTTTCTATCATATTTGTTGTGCCATATGTATTTTTAAAGTGTTCTAATAAAGGGGATGGAATGTCACAAAAAAAAGGAGGGGAAAATCATAATTAAAGTAGAGACATGTAGCATGAGTAACAGACAAAAACATATGAAAGGATAAAGGTAAAGTGAGAAAATAGAAGACCACTGAGTGCAGCCAGGAAACAGTACAAGAATGATTAGAATCAAGTATGCAAGAAACTGGGGCATCGGCTGTATGTCGACAGGACCCTGACTCTTCCCAGTATTTTAGGTGGTTTGGGGTGAACAGGAAGTATTTTAGCCAGATACGAAGTCCTCTTTGAAGATTAGAAAAGGAGAGAAAGTCTATTGTCATCCGTAATACCTGGAGAAGAAACAAAGAATGCTAGTTTAAGAGAATCACAGTGCTTAGGGTGTGAGGTGGCTAGAGTTGCAGAAGCTTCTCTGGAGCCTGTACTGGGGGTGCCAGGCTTATGAGAGAGTCTGGGATTATGCCTGCTCATGTGGTCTTCAATCAATGAAGAGCAAAACTCTGGAAAAGAGGTTTAAACTTGTTTGCTTGGGAATTAAAAGGCTTCTAAATATTTTTTTTTTCCTAATTAATTCTTACTTTAAGCCCTGGAACTTTAGGAACTGTTTTACCAATGGAGAGGGTAGTAGGTCTGAGGGGAGGGAGGCTACTTTGTCTCTTTCTCTTGGAAATATTACTTGATAAGAAGCCTCTGGAGAAACAGCTGACTCACAGTTCCACCTGTGACAACCTCACCTTGGCAGTGATTCTCAGGTCATAGAGGATTAGGCTTCTTGTCATTCACACAGGTCACCCTTGCCTGGAGAAGAATGCAATCAGAATACTTTATGAAGAGGACCCCCTGGGCAGTTGAAGCAACACCAAAAATACATTACTGGGATCTGAGCAAGCTAAAAAGCTTTTGCACAGCCAAGAGCACAGTAAGTAAAGCAAACAGACAACCTTTAGAATGGGAGAAGATTTTTTTGAAGGTTATGCTTCCAACAAAGGTCTGATAACTAGAATTCACAAAGAACTCAAACTAATCAACAAGAAAAGAACAAATAAGCCCATTTCATTGTGGGCAAGAGACCTGAACAGAAACTTGTCTAAAGAAGACAGGTGCATTGCCTACAAACACATGAAAAAATGCTCATCATGTTTAATTATCATAGAAAAGCAAATTAAAACCATGCTGAGATATCATCTAACTCTAGTAAGATTAGCCCACATAACAAAATCCCAAAACTACAGAAGTTGGCATGGATGGGGAGATAAGGGAACACTTGTACACTGCTGGTGGGAATGCAAGCTAATACAGCCTTTTTGGAAAGAAGTTTAGAGAATACTCACGGAACTAAAAGTAGACCTACCATTCGATCCTGCAATTCCTCTGCTAGGTATATACCCAGATGATCAAAAATCATTTTACAACAAAGACATTTGCACCAGAATGTTTATTGCAGCCCAATTCATAATTGCCAAGACATGGAAACAACCCAAGTGTCCATCAACCCATGAATGGATTAACAAATTGTGGTAAATGTACACCATGGAATACTATGCAGCCACAAAAAAGATGGAGACTTCACATCTTTTATGTTTACCTGGATGGAGCTGGAACATATTCTTCTTAGCAAAGTATCTCAAGAATGGGAAAAAAGTATCCAATGTACTCAATACTACTATGAAATCAATATATAATCACCTACACATTCATACGAATGGCAAAACATGACTATAGTCCAGAAAATAGAAGGGAAAAGGAGAGTGAGGGGAGGGGGAGGGCAGGAGGAGGGAGGGTGTTTGGGGAGCCCTCACCTAATGTACATGATGCAATGGTACATTTCAAAATTATTTAAAAAAGAGTGTAATTGTGATGGATGTGTTAATCAGTGCAAAGTAAGCATTTCATATTGTATATCAAATCAGTACCCTGAACCCCATAAATGCAACAATGTACACAGTTATGATTTAATAAAAACAAAACAAACTTAAATTTTTTTTTAAAAATAATCCTTTCCTGGACTACCCTACTGACTCACTGTGGAACATACTTTGTCCCTGTGACTTTTTTCAGCTCTTAGTTTTAAATCTTTTATGGAAGGTAAAAGAAAAGGGATTTGGGCTGCATTGCTTTTGTCCGAACACAGTGGCCCATGCCTGTAATCCTAGCACTCTGGGTGGCTGAGACAGGAAGATCACTTGAGTTCAGGAATTGGAGAACAGCCTGAGCAAGAGCAAGACCCCATCTCTGATAAAAATAGAAAAATTAGCCAGGCATGATGGTGCAGATACCTGTAGTCCCAACTACTCAAGAGGCTGAGGCAAGAGGATTGCTTAAGCCCAGGGATCTGAGGTTGCTGTGAGTTATGATGATGTCACTGCACTCTAGCCTGGGGCAACAATACTATCTTACCAAAAAACAGGGAGGGAGATAAGGGTGAGAAAAAGACTTGGGCTGCATTTTTTCTTTTTCAGTAAATTTGTTTTAGCTCTGTTTTCCTTGATCTGATTTTTTTTTCCTTCTGATCATAAGCCGAAGTCATGAAAATAGGTGGGGACTTCAAAGACTACTACTGTGATATTACCTGAGTAGAACAGAGGCTGAGAAACACACAGGGACAAAGCAAAGAAACAAAAGAGGGAAAAAGACAGGGAAACTACAGAAAGAGAGCCTCCAAGAATCTTAAAAAGCAAAAGTGTTGTGCTGACATTTCCATCAAAAAGTAAATTTGTCATTCAAATTAATTAGAAACAATAATTAATATGTAATTAATGAAAAAATCCCAAAGGATAAAAGAGTCAGTGGGAGAAAGGAAAACCTAGAGATGAGATTTGCCTAGATTTCCCTATATCCTATTCTGATTTTCCCTTCTAGAAAGGAGTAACCTCTTTATGAACCTTTGGAAGGAAGCCTCCATCCCTCTTTTTGCCTTAGCAGAAAGATGGGAGAGAAAAATAGTCTAGCTCTTCTCAACAGGCCCAGAGAAGAGTGCTGAACTCAAGTCTAATCTTGAATCTAAAAAAAAGAAAAGAATCAGTAAATCAGTATAGTCAAGCATCAAACAAAAGATAGAAATACTGTCTCTTCTCAAGATTTTTTTAGGCAAACCCTACGATTTCAGTACTCCAACAGGGGCTTTTCTCCCATTTATTCCCCATTGATAACCAAGCTTATCAACCAAGATCAGTCCTGTCAACACCATACCTTTGCTTCATTACTAGCGCCTTAGTTTCAAAATGGTCTGTTGTCACTATCAGGAACTGTGCTACATACTAGACCCATTATTCAAATAGTCAGCAAACCCTATGAATATTTACTAATATTTGCTAATCACGTATGGGGATTATACCCCTGGGCCCATTACCCACCTACGTATCCTCTACAAAAAAGAGAGAAGATATGTATATGTGAGAAGGTTAAAAAATGGATGATGAACACGGACCAAGTCAAATGAAAGATGAGTAAGCGGGGGAGGCTAGAGATTGCTGTGAACTCAAGTGCACTGAGAAAACTTTCATGAAAACAGATAAGGAGGGCATGGTGCATAGATTTTGATGTGTCATGACCAGATGTTTCAGGATATTATTCAGGCAACATTATTAAGGATGAGTTTGAGGAGAAAAGAAAATGAGAAAATGACTGCAGCATCAGCAGTGACCAAAATTAACATGGGAGCAGAGGGAATGGAGAGAAATAGATGCATTCAAGTCATATGGAGTAGGTCTCATCAGAACTTAGCAATTGATTGGAAAAGCGGTTGCCAAACCAGCAAGCATTAGGAATGACACTCAAGACTTTTATCTAAGAAAACTGCTTAGATGGTTTTCCTATCAACCGAGATGAGGGATGCATATGAAGAGACAGACTTCCGTGCTGGGTATTATTTGAAATCCGTAAATAGTATTAAGATGTTGTCTCTGCCTGAATTCCACTTCTATTTTCTCCTTCCTACCCTGTTTTCCTGAAAATAAGACAGTATCTTATTTTAAGGTGTGCTCCCAAAGATGCACTCAGTCTTATTTTCAGGGGACGTCTTATCTTTCCTGTAAGTATGTCTTATTTTCGGAGGATGTCTTATTTTCAGGGAAACAAGGCATCTCCTTTATTCCAAGGGTCTTGAGTACTTTCATTTCCTCAATTTATTTAAATATTTTAGGGGTCTAACTTATGTTACCTTTACTTCAGCACTTCTAAGAAGTTTATGGAAGTTAATATGAAAAGAAGCATGAATAATCAAACACAGAGATCCGAAGTTTATTTGGGGTATCTCCCTTCCATCCCCTACCTCTTTCAATTCATATAACTAAAAGGACATGAAAGGATTGAGACAGATTAAGAGATTGCCATAACCCCAGTAAATAATCAATAAATATTCAAGACTGTTTTCAGAAACGAGTCAGTTCTATAAAAATGCTTTTCAACCTACCAAATATTACCATGTTTGCTCGTTTCTAAAATGTGTTGCACTCAAAAGTTCTGAATGCCACCGTCTGGAGGCCAGTACCAGGGCTTTGAATTGTATTTTCTATTTAAATTATTTTCTATGAAGATTTCCAATTTTCTGAAAATTTGAGCGCTCAGCTGGAAATCTGTTAGGCTCGCTGATTCAGGCTTAAGTCTTGAAATGTGAACACATGTATATGGCTGGATTAAGCAGAACATTTCTAGCTTCATTCAACCTAGACAAGACTTTAGCTTTCCCTCAAATCACAGGTTCTCCCAGGAAAAGGCTTCACCACCCTGTCTCTTCTACTTAGTTTCTGGAATTGATGAAGCAACGGATGTTTTGTGCAGGAGCAAAAGGATAGAAAGGGGAATTTGCACGTCAGCATTATGTTGGCAGCAAAATGCCACCCCGTCTGCACCTGTCTAGAGGCCCAGCCGCATAAACATGTACCTGCCAAGATAGGATCGATGGAGAAAAGCCAGGGCTGGGGCATAAAGTCCCAACCAAAGTGTTCTGAGTCTGTAATAATAGACGAAAGGCCTAGATAAGTCACTCAGAGCCCTGTCTCTCAGAGAGTTTTCCCGTAGCATTTAACTAAAGACAGTTTGCGTGTGTTGGTCGCCTACACCCGCACCCATCCTCCACTAGGACCAAGCAATTGAGGTCCGGATCAGGAGTCATCCTAGAGATAGTTCAGAAGTGTTTTCTGCTAAGCAGAACTGGGAAGGCCCATCACAGGCAGCTGGTCAACCTCCTCTGATGAAGTCTTTCAGAATCCTTGGACCTGGAGTCTTTTGCCAAGAGTTTAGGGTTTGAGCAGTTACTCAGATATTTCCTCTTCTGAGGCCATGAGGAATGATGCCGATGTGGTCATTTTGAAAAACGGAGCCACCCTAGAAACAAGTTGGTAACGGCTGCGGCAACAGTGGCAGCAGCAAGCCGGAGTTGAATTCCATTTAAATAAAATGCCAAAAGGCAGTCAGTGAAAGTGACATTTATGGTGTTACTACAAATGCATTCAGCGGGAAAGCTCAGTAGCAGAAGCAAGGGGGAAAAAACAAGCTGTAGTGAAAACTGCCATCTGTATATTGTGCCCCGTTTTTAATATTCTGTATTCTCATAAAAAGTGTTGTTTCTGTCACTATTCAATCTCACAAACTCACACAGAACACTGTTAAAAGTCAGCAGTGTGTGAAATGGTATTTTAAAATAAATGAAACCCGCTCGCAGAGCTGCGGAGGAATATTGCAATGCTGGGCGCTGACAGACAGGCACTGAAAAGTAACAACCGTTATCATCTTAAAGCAAAGCGGATTAAATAAAAACCCACAGCCAGTGGTGCATTACCAAGTCTGATATTGACACAGCTGCTGTGGTGGTTATTTTTCATTGTCTCATCAAGACAAAGCATCATGGGATATCAATCTTCCCTCTGTCAGGCCATGCCTGGTATAAAGTTTTTCGTTTACATTTTCATTATATCCCTTTTATCTCCTGTGCCAGCGTTTTTTTCCTCAACGGTGGGGTCAAATGACCTGTGGGGCAGTGTTGAGCTATTACCTTCCGGCCAGAGGAGCTCCCTCCTGGGGCAGAGGGTGGGGTGTCCCTCTCTCCCTCCCCCACCCCCTCTTGGCTGTCTTCAGATGGCACAAGACAGTCATTATTCTCTTGTGTTGGAGGACAATGAAAAGCTGCCTGTGTGTTTGTAGGTAGGGAGAGAAATAGAGTGGAAAGGAAGGAGATAATGATGGTGAGAATTAGAAGGGCATTAGAGGATATTATTTTCTTTCTTTCCCTTTTCACTGGAAAGAACAAGGATAGTTCTTCTCTTAAGAATGCTATGGCTGCAAACCCAAATTAATGCTGAGCTTTTATATACCGCCTTTTTCTTTCCTAGACTGGCTAACTCTTCCTTGATTTGGCCTTCACTTCAGGAGTTGGCTCATCTGTGGAAACGATATTTCTATTTGGCTCGCAGAACAAAACAAAACAAAAAAGTTTTCTGTACACTTCTTTTGCCCATTCTTACTTCCCCTGCTTTGGTAGTTTATTAATGAAACTTGTTTAGGAAAGAGTTCAGTTATGAAGTATTTCCCAGTATTTTGGTCTCCCGTTTGTAAGTCACTGGCCTCAGTAGGGGAAATAAGACTACCAAGTTTCATTAGTAAAGGTTAAAAATGTGATTTTGTAAGATGGAGATGGGTGTAGCAAAGAGAGTGGGCTCAAAGTCCTGCGTGGAATTCTGACTTTCTGAGCATCTTCCACGTGCACCACAGAGGGTTGGCAACAAAGAAGGGGACGGGCTGGAAGCTCTGCTCCTCCCCTGTGTCTTGTACTCCAGCACAAAGTGAGTCAGGTCAAAGGATCTGTTGCAGTAATGCTCTTTAGCCTCTGAACAAACAGCTTTAACACTTCACATCTCAGAGGCTCAGCAGAATAGAAGTTTACTTCTCATTCATGTCACTGTCAGTGTGGGTTAGGGTGCCCTCCAGCATCATCTGAAGCATATGGCCTGCAAGTTCACCACTGAAAAGAAAGAGGGTATGCAAATGTTAAACAGGATAGTTGTAGGACCAGGCATGGAAAAGGTTTTCATCACTTCTGCCAACATTCCATTGGCCAGAGTTCAGGCATGCAGAAGAACTCAGTCTGACTGCTTCTAGGAGTCCAGCCTGACTGAATCTAGGACTCTTCCCATGTGCTCTGAAAAGTGTGGTGAACATAAAGGATTTGTTGTTGCTGTTTGGGGTCATATAATCAGGGTGAAAGAGCTAAAATAAGGCAGAAGGGACAGCATAAAATGAGCAAGAAGAAACAGAAGACATTGCTGCAGAAAGGATCAGCTTCTACCTGATCCCACGTAGCCATCCTGTCGCACTCAGTTACTATGCTTTCCTCTTCTAACACAACTCCCAGCACCCCCTGCCTAGGAACTAGAACAGCTAGGGCTCTTTAGGCATCCCTCTTTAAGTGATGTTTTCATTAGATCTTCTACATACTAGTCTCAGGGTAGCTGGGCTTCTCACAAAACAACCAAAGGCTCTTGGAGAAAATTTCCCAAGAAAAATGAGGAAGAGTTGTGAGGAGGAGGGGGAGATTAAAGATTCCACTTACAGCTTTAAAACCAAAACACATGTGAAAACTTTTTAAACTCCTCATCTTGAAAAAAAACAATGTTCACATTAAATCTATGTCCTTGCAAATTCTCAGATGAAAATAAAAAGCCAGCCTATCATGAGAATAGGCCTAAAACGTTAGTTGTTCTAAACTAGAAACAAAAATATGTACAGACATGAGGTACTGGTTTTTCTTCTCTTATGCATCTCATTTTACCTCTTTGATACCATTTTTATACTTGCAACAACAACAAAATTCTTTCCACAATTTCTCTACCTGCAGCCTTAATCTCAGACTCAGCTATCTAGTCTGTAAAGTCTCTAAAGGTTCAGAATGATTGATCCCACCAAAACTTACAGTTAGGAAAAGTTCTTCTGAAGAACCTCAAAGTGAGACAACATGTACAGTGACCTGGCTGTCTGCCTACCTAACATCCTTCATTTTTAAGAAAATTTCATCAGAGCAGAAAGTTGGCAGGCAGCTGAATAGCTAAGAGACATGCAGTGCCAGCCTTACAACCAAAACCCACCTGCTTCTTGGTCTGCAGATTCAGCCTCCAAATGTATGACCCATCCTGCAGCACATTCCCATAAGTGGAATTAGCATTGCTGCCTGAAGACTAGTGTGCATAGATGGCCTGGACACCCTTGTGTCCTCCAAGGCTTTCCATTTAATGTTATGCATCTAGACCCCTCTTTGGAGTAAGTCTTCTACCTTGGTGTACTGATGGCACTTCAGTTCTCTGGTGGCAAATTCCTGTAACACCTTTCTAGGGCTTTGAGTCTCTGTTTGACTCTGACTTCCATACCTCGCACCACAAATTCTGGCTTACGTTCCTTTTCAAATAATCACAGTGCTGCTTCTCACCAAGAATAGTAGGTATGAGGTAGGTATGAGTTCTCTACCCAGATCACCAGAGCCCTTCACCTGTGTCCCTATGATTAGATGCTATTGGGTCATATACTGATTTATGTACTTCTCAATATTCTTAATAATTATACTGCATTGCTAATGGTAAATAGGTAATTATGAATTATCCATCATCTATTTCAACCACTTGAATTATTGCTCTTTTTTTTCATAACCTGAACCTCACCTTATGGACATTTAACTCATATCATACCAATCATATTTAGAGGTCCCTAAAGACTAATTCTAATTTCATAAAGTTGATGGTTCCTTTCATTAGTTTGGAACTTAAAAATTTTCTGAGTTCCTCAAATTGAGTCTTAATTCTGTAAGATGGCAAAAGTACATAGTCTTATCTTTAGAATACAAGTAAGAAACCAATATATCAAAAAGTAAAATTCCTTCCCCAAGATCCCCACAAAAGAGGACCCTTAGATGTTAAATGTACCTACACAGACTTCAAAGAATAAATGGTCTCCCAATCTTGTACCCTCATGGCCCTCCCAGCCTTTGTATTTTCAGATTAGGAGGTCATCATCTTCACTCTGAGGTGTGTGCAACAGAAGCCCTCATTCTAGATGCTCTTGCTTGACATTCCTGAGTTTTTGTGATTAGGTCAGTATTACCATGTAATGCCATATCCTGCATTATTATTTGAGTTGCAGATGGAATTACGTTTGCATCACCTGCCAGCACTCCAGAGAAAGTCATGAACATGGAAGAGCCTCAAGAAATATGCTCTGACTCTACCCCCAGAGCCGGTGGCAGGGGAAAGAAGCAGCGATGAAGGCGCATCCCATGGGCCATGTGGCTGCAGAAGGAGGGAGAGGCGGCAGGAGTTGCTGGTGGCAAGAAAAGAAGCATTGGTTTCAGGCATCAGCATATGGAAATCGATGATCCAGTTCCTTCCTCTGAAGTCAGTTCACATCCAGCTCCCTGACAGATGATCCTTACATTGCAGATCTCCTGCAAGTGGCCGATAACAGCTACTTTTACGTACTAAGACTTTAAAAAGTGGATCCAGGATCTGAGCAACCCCGTGTCCTCCCTTCTGTACCCTCCCTGCCTCCAAACCACCCACTCATCTGGCCAGGGATTCTGGTATCCCCGTGCCTTCCAGAGTGCTCCCTGCCTTTGCATGGAGCCATTCTCCTAGCCAGAGACTACTAGAGCCTTGGGCCCCTGTGCCAAAGTCACTGGGTGCCAGGCATTCCCAGAACCATGTGTACCACCCCCCCGTCCTGTTGCTGGATCCAGGGGTGACACACTCAGGAGCTGCACCCACAACCAGAACTCCCTGGCTAGGGCAGACCCAGAAGAGCTACACAGGGTTACCCTACAAAGATCCAGCAACAATAGAGTGATCCCCCGGGGTCTAATCTTGGGGAGACACCACCCCAACTCTGAGGACAGCCAGAGGCAATGGTGAAAAATAATCATGAGATAAAATCAAAGGAAAAACTCTGGCAATATGAATAATCAGAGTAGATCAACTTCCCCAAAGAACAATGGGGCAGACACAGCACAAGATCCCATGCACAAACAAATAGCTGAGATGTCAGAAATCAAATTCAGAATATAGATAGCAAATAAGATCAAATTACAATTCCAAGCAGTAACCCAAAAGATGTCTCTAGAATTCAATGAATTCAAAGAACAAATGACCAAAGATTTTGACACATTGAGACAAGAAGTTGCAGTCCTCAAAGATCTGAGAAACACAGTAGAATCCCTCAGTAACAGAATGGAGCAAGCAGAAGAAAAGATTTCTGACATTGAAGACAAAGCTTTCAAATGCTCCCAAACTCTCAGAGAGGAAGAGAAATGGAGGGCAAAAGCAAATCACTCTCTCAGAGAGCTCTGGGATAATTCTAAGAAAATCAATATTCATCTTATAGGGATCCCCAGAAGCGATGAAGCGACTTCACAAGGCACAGAGTCTCTTCTCCATGAGATTATGAAGGAGAAATTTCCAGACATGCCAAGAGATTCTGAATTTCAGATAGCTGACAGGTTCAGAACTCCAGCACAACTCAACCTAAATAAGACATCCCCCAAACACATCATAATCAATTTCACTAAAGTTAATATGAAGCAGAAAATTCTGAAAGCAACCAGATGAAAGAAAACCATTACGTACAATGGCAAGAATATTAGAATAACTGCATGTCTCTCTGCTGAAACCTTTCAAGCTAGAAGAGGATGGTCATCTACTTTTAATCTCCTAAAACAAAATAACTTTCAACCCAGGATCCTGTACCCAGCTAAACTGAGTTTCATTTATGACAGAGAAATTAAATACTTTAATGACATTCACATGTTGAAGAAATTTGCCACAACTAAACCAGCTCTCCAGGTTATTCCCAGACCTATCCTCCATAAAGACAATGTAATCCTCCACCATAAAAGTAAACCCACCCAGAAAATTTTGATCAAATTCCAACTTCCACAGCTGCAAAAGGATTAAAAATGTCCACTGGACTCTCAAAAGGCTTATCAATATTCTCAATTAATGTGAATGGTTTAAATTGTCCTCTAAAGAGGCACAGGTTGGCTGATTGGATACAAAAACGCAAGCCAAATATCTGCTTCATACAAGAATCTCATCTTACATTAAAAGACAAATATAGACTCAAGGTGAAGGGATGGTCATCTATACTCCAGGCAAATGGAAAGCAGAAAAAAAGCAGGCATTGCAATCTTAATCGCAGATGCAACAGGCTTTAAACCAACCGAAATAAGGAAGGATAAGATGGACACTTCATATTTGTTAAAGGTAATACTCAATATGATGAGATTTCAATTATTAATATTTATGCACCCAAAAAGAACGAACCTCAATTTATAAGAGAAACTCCAACAGACATGAGCAACTTGATTTCCTCCAGTTTCATAGTAGTTGGAGATTTTAACACCCCTTCAGCAGTGCTGAATAGATCCTCCAAAAAGAAGCTAAGCAATCTTAGATTTAAACTTAACCATTCAACATCTGGACGTAACAGATATCTACAGAACATTTCATCCCAACGAAACTGAATACACATTCTTCTCATCAGCCCACGGAACATACTCCAAAATTGACCACATCCTGGGCCACAAATCTAACCACAGCAAATTAAAAAAAATAGAAATTATTCCTTGCATCTTCTCAGACCATCGAGGAACAAAAGTTGAACTCAATAACAACAGGAATCTGCATACCCATACAAAAACATGGAAGCTAAATAACCTTATGCTGAAGGACAGATGGGTTATAGACAAGATTAAGAAGGAAATCACCGAATTTTTGGAACAAAACAACAATGAAGACATGAATTATCAGAACCTCTGGGATACTGCAAAGGCAGTCCTAAGAAGGAAATTTATAGCACTTACTCAAGCCCTCCTCAGGAAAACGAAATGAGAGGAAATTAATAACTTGGGACATCTCAAGCGACTGGAGAAGGAAGAACATTCCAACCCCAACCCAGCAGAAGAAAAGAAATAACCAAAATCAGAGCAGAATTAAATGAAATTGAAAACAAAAGAATTATACAACAGATCAATAAATATAAAAGTTGCTTTTTTGAAAAGATAAATAAAATAGATAAACCTTTGGCTAACCTAACCAGGAAAAAAAAAGAGTAAAATCTCTAATTTCATCAATCAGAAATGGTAATGATGAAATAACATCAGACCCCTCAGAAATTCAAAAAAATCCTTAATGAATATTACAATAAACTCTACTCTCAGAAATATGAAAATCTGAAAGAAATCAACCAATACTTGGAAGTACGCCACCTACCAAGACTTACCCAGAACGAAGTGGAAATGTTGAACAGGACTATATCAAGTTCTGCAATAGCATCAACTATACAAAATCTCCCTAGAAAGAAAAGCCCAGGAACAGATGGCTTTATGTCAGAATTGTACCAAACCATTAAAGAAGAACTACTACCTAAATTACTAAACCTCTTCCAAAATATAGAAAAAGAAGAAATAGTACCAAACACATTCTACAAAACAAACATCACCTTGATACCCAAACCAGGGAAAGATCCAACAAGAAAGGAAAATTATAGACCAAAATCACTAATGAATATTGATGCAAAAATACTCAAGAAGATCCTAACAAACAGAATCCAACAACACATCAAAAAAATTATACACCATAACCAAGTGAGATTTATCCCAGGCTCTCAAGGCTGGTTCAATATATGTAAATCTATAAATGTAATTCAGCACATAAACAAACTAAAAAATAAAGACCACATGATAATCTCAATTGATGCAGAAAAAGCTTTTGATAATATCCAGCATCCCTTCATGATCAGAACATTTAAGACATTTCTTAAACTGATAGAGGCCATCTACAGCAAACCCACAACCAATATAGTACTGAATGGAGTTAAATTGAAATCATTCCCACTTAGATCAGAAACCAGGCAAGGTTGCCCATTGTCTCCATCGCTCTTTAACATTGTAATGGAAGTTTTAGCCACCATAATTAGGGAAGAAAAGGTGATTAAGTGTATCCACATAGAGTCAGAAGAGATCAAACTTTCGCTCTTCGCAGATGACATGATGGTATATCTGGAAAACACTAGGGATTCTACTACACAACTTTTAGAAATGATCAAGGAATACAGCAATGCCTCAGGCTACAAAATCAACACCCATAAATCTGTAGCCTTTGTATATACCAACAATAGCCAACTGAAAAAACAGTCAAGGACTCTATTCCTTTCACAATAGTGCCAAAGAAGATGAAATATTTGGGAGTTTATCTAACAAAGGACGTGAAAGATCTCTATACAGAGAATTATGAAACTTTAAGAAAAGAAATAGCTGAAGATGTTAACAAATGGACAAACATACCATGCTCATAGCTGGGAAGAATCAACATTATCAAAATGTCTATACTACCCAAAGCAATATATAATTTTAATGCAATTCCTATAAAAGCTCCATTGTCATATTTGAAATATCTTAAAAAAAATACTTCGTTTTATATGGAATCAGAAAAAATCTCGAATAGCCAAAACATTACTCAGAAATGAAAACAAAGCAGGAGGAATCTTGTTACCAGACCTGAGACTGTACTATAAATCGATAGTGATCAAAACAGCATGGTACTGGCACAAAAACTGAGAAGTAGATGTCTGGAACTCAATAGAGAACCAAGAGATGAATCCAGCTACTTACCATTATTTGATCTTTGACAAACCAATTAAAAACATTCAGTGGGGGAAAAGATTCCCTATTTAACAAATGGTGCTGGGTGAACTGGCTGGCAATCTGTAAAAGACTGAAACTGGACCCACACCTTTCACCATTAACTAAGGTAGACACTCACTGGATTAAAGATTTAAACTTAAGACATGAAACTATAAAAATACTTGAAGAAAGTTCAGAGAAAACTCTTGAAGGAATTGGCCTGGGTGAATATTTTATGAGGACAACTCCCCAGGCAATTGAAGTAGTATCAAAAATACACTACTGGGACCTGATCAAACTAAAAAGCTTCTGCACAGCCAAGAACATAGTATAGTAAAGCAAGCAGACAGCCCTCAGAATGGGAGAAAATATTTGCAGGTTATACCTCTGATAAAGGTTTAATAATCAGAATCCACAGAGAACTCAAACGTATTAGCAAGAAAAGAACAAGTGATCCCATCTCAGGGTGGGCAAAGGACTTGAAGAGAAACTTCTCTAAAGAAGACAGATGCACGATCTACAAACACATGAAAAAAAGCCCATCATCCTTAATCATCAGAGAAATGCAAATCAAAACTACTTTGAGATATCACCCAACCCCGGTAAGGGTAGCCCACATAACAAAATCCCAAAACCAGAGATATTGGCGTGGATGCGGAGAAAAGGGCACACTTCTACACTGCTGGTGGGAATGCACACTAATATGTTCCTTCTGGAAGGATGTTTGGAGAATACTTAGAAACCTAAAAATAGACTTGCCATTTGATCCTATAATTCCTTTACTAGGTTTATACCCAGAAGACCAAAAATCACAATATAACAAAGACATCTGTACCAGAATGTTTATTGCAGCCCAATTCATAATTGCTAAGTCATGGAAGAAGCCCAAGTGCCCATCGACCCACAAATGGACTAACAAATTGTGGTACATGTACACCATAGAATATTATGCAGCCTTAAAGAAAGATGGAGACTTTACCTCTTTCATGTTTACATGGATGTAGCTGGAACATTTTCTTCTTAGCAAAGTATCTCAAGAATGGAAGAAAAAGTATCCAATGTACTCAGCCCTACTATGAAGCTAATTTATACCTTTCATATGAAGGCTATAACCCAACTATAGCACTAAAATATGGGGAAAGGGCCAAGGAAAGAGAAGGGAGATGGGAAGTCAGGATGGAGGAAGGGTAGTGGGTGGGGCCACACCTACGGTGCATCTTAGAATGGGTACAAGCAAAAACCTACTAAATGCAGAATACAAATGTCTACATACAATAACTAAGAAAATGCCATGAAGGCTACGTTGAACAGTTTGATGGGAATATTTCGGATTGTGTATGAAACCAGCACGTCGTACCCCTTGATTGCACAAATGTACACAGCTATGATTTAACAATAAAAAATAAATAAATAAAGTCAATACCAAAAAAAAATAAAAAGAAAGAAAGAAAAAGAGAAATATGTGCTGAATTAACACATTTATAATTAAACTCAGGACTGATGCACCTTTTTAAATGAGAGGCCCATTGGCAACTCAGCCATGTCTGGCATATTCTTAGGAGCCCATCCATCATGAATGTAAGCAGAAGGATACAGGAATAGTATCGTTTGTGTATCTACTCAACATCATTTTGTTTTGCATACTGGAAAGATTATGGGCTGTGAGTCAGATAGACTTGGATTTAAATCCCAGCTCTGCCATTTAGTAGCTCTGTGAACCTAGATAAATTACCTAATCTTCCTGATTCTCAGTTTCCTCATGTATAAAGTGAAATAAGAACCTCTTTGCAGGGTAATTTGAGGGATTAAGATAATATAAGTAAAGCTACAGGCGTGTACTAGTCACCCAGTCACCTATAAATATCATGGCCTCATCTTCACCTCTTTTTAATGTCTTTTTGCCCATAAGAGAAGCTCTTTCAGTCTCCATGATTTTCAAAGACTGTTTTATAGATAGATGGGACTCCTATCTATGATGACTCTTTAAATACCGCAGTTTTTCAATGACACAGTCAAAACTCTTTTGGCCATTTCATGCTTATATGCATTAGCCATATTATATATAATACATTGTCTATTTTCTATTGTGGAATGTATGTATATAAATATATATATACATATACATATATATATAATATCAGTGGATATGTCCATATGTGTCTATATGCATTTATCTCACTTTTTTCCATTATAGCTCTCTACAAAGCATTTATATTCAAGAAATGATAATATGTATTATTTACGTATATCATTTATGCATCCCAGTTGACAAGAAGTGATTGGGGCATATGATACCCTAAAATGTCTTAATTACTTACAGGAATGCCTTGCCAGGAGATTTTTCCAAGTTGTTGCCTTGTGGCAAAATTCTTAGCTCATAATCAGGGTGATTACAACATTCTCCTTATGTTATATACAAGTGGGAGGTGACTCAGGACCAGTTTATTTTTCCACATCCCGGACCCACTCCCCATTGGTTTGCAACTTAACTTCAAAGTCATTATCTAGACTGCTGATGGCTAAAGGGTGATGACACCTCAAATTCAAGGGGACCACTCTAAAGAAAAGAGGACAGGAAGTGCTCCCCCCTCAAGCATGCTGTGCTACTTGCAAGGCACGGGATCCTTGGATGCTCCTCAAAGAGGGCACAGATGTCTGAACTCTCATCTTCCCCTTAAATGGTCCCAGCAAAGCAGATAGCATTTGCACATGAATTGAATGCCCTGATTTAGCCACATCAGATTCATTAGAAGATACTGAATAATTAAAAATGTACCTTGAATTTAGAACAGCTGCTTCAATACCTGCAATTAGATACTGGCCTGCTAACGTGAGTGGCTTCTTAGGCCATATATGTATATCATGACCCAGTGTCTTATTTCTTATTCCTCCTTACTTATAGAAATATCTAAATAAATATTAAGAAGCTCACTTACCAACATTCAATTTTACAGTGATTATGTGGAACATTTCTTTAACATGATTAACCACACAGTAGCCTCACTTTTCATAGCAAAACCCATTTTTAATGTACTAGGCAAGGGTTCAAAACAGCCTTATGGCTTCTTCAGTCCATCTCATATAAATACATTGCCATAGCCTTTGTTCTGTAGCCTTCTGTAGCATCATCATTAAGTGGAGTTTGAATCTCAGCCTTTTCAACATACCACTGAAATGTTATTTTTTATCAGTTTTTCTACTCACCCTGAATCAGGCAGACTATATAACGTCTATGGTTAATTCTCAGTAACTTGGGTAGACAGCTCAAGAGTCTGCCCTCTAAATATTGACCCCAAAGAGAATAAATCTCTCTTTTCCTACACCATTGTGTTGTGAAAAGGGTCTTGTTATTTCTTACTGCAATTACTTCAACTCAGTCCATAAACTTGGCAATCAAATAAATAGCTACCTAAACCCTCATATATCTCAAAAGGAAGTCACTAAACAGACTATTTATATTCTTTCTTTTGTCTCTGAAACTCTTCCAAAAACCAATTTAGCTTTGCTTGTACTTGTACAAGACAGAACAGATTTTCTAAATGTCTGTTTGAATAGTGGCCCATTTTTAATTCCTCCCTTAGTAGGTCAATACAGGCCTAGCCAGCCATGGGCATTGGCTTTTAGTAGTCTGGGTCAGAGCAGAGTTTGTTCTGTTAAATTACAAGGAGAACTAAGATGTAAAGAGCTAACCTGACATCTAAAGAAAAAGATGATATCCAAATGTCATAAAAATTGCATACCAACCCCAAACCCAGAAAAGCGGATGTGAATGTCAAGAATATATGACCAGCAGAGGAGGACGTTATCATGGAATGGTCACATATCGAAAGATCAGAGAGTCAGAGTCTCTCGGAGACGTCAGTGCATAAACAAGTCAAAAATTATCAGTGGATGGGACAATGGTCAGGTGTCCTGAGAAAACACAGAAATTTGGGGCTAGGAAATACAGCTTACTGTGATCAATCAAGGTTATCAAAGTTTAAGGACTGGGCAAACTTGTTTAAAGGCCAGAAGCAGGATGGTCATTGTCTAATAGCGGGAAATCATTGAACAGCAGTGTTGAGACTTTGGCACCCATCTGCACAAACATTATGATATATGTACACATTGGGAATATACTAAACCCTAATTCTGAGAACAAATCATGGAGGAAGTTTCTGGGGTTTATGAATACATCCATTCTCTCTCTCTCCCCTCACCAATTCTTTACAAATTTGGTTAATTAGTAGCCATCTCCAGTGTAGCAGAAACAGAATAGGGCAGTGAGTTGAAATTTATCTATCCCCAATAAAGACCGACAGTCAGTCTTTAGACAAGCTGAGTTTGGCAAGTGGCCCAACCAAATCAATACCTTCAGTTCTCAGGGTACCTTAAAAAATGACCTTGATCTTTTTTAAAAAATAATTTCGATCTTTACACATACAGTGGATGCTGGCAGGTTACCACAGTATTTCTAAGAACTAAGCATAAGTTTTCTCTCTGGTTTGATGGTGCATCTTACATGTGGTAAGATGTGACCTGCTGGCAATTCTCCAGCCAACCCATTTAAGTCGAGCTTCAGTATCCCTAAGAAGCTTACTATCTGCTACTAGTCCTAGGACCAATCAAATGTTTCACCAACTTATTCTCTTTCTTCTTATTCTTGACAGCAAAGCTTTACATTTTGTAGAGCAATGTTTTCTCCATTATTCTGTTCCAATATTTTTAAAAGAACTGGTAACACAGAGACCCCAAGGGATATTTGTGTCAAAAAAAAAAAAAAAGATACGATTTTTGCAGGAATGATTCCAGATGCAGATTAATATTTTTAAAGCTTAGAGTCTCTTTGAGGAGTTCTTTCTCACACTTGAAGCATTCAAGATGGTGTCCTGGTTTTGAGGAATGTCAAAGGCAAACAACTTCTGTCAACAGATTGACACTGTGACTGAATTTGCAGTAGTAACATTCACAGTCTTACACTGTGAACAGTTAAAACTCCATCTGCCCAGGGACCTAGTATAAAATATGTAGGGTTTTATGTGTTAAAACAGTTGGATTAAAGACTCATTATATCTCTTTAGTTTCTCCTAAAGAGTGTGCTTCTTTTAATAATAAGGTTATCTGTGCAAACATGTTTGTGAGAACAGTGTGCTGGGCACCATTTATAAGTCTTTAATGTATTCACTCATTTAGTCCACCTAACATGCCTAAAATGTAAGCAGCATGATTGTGCCTATGTTACAAAAGAAGAAGTTAAGGCAGAAAAAGAGTATGTTACTCGCCCCAGTTCACAAAGCTGGACTTCAAACCTAGGTAGTCCAATTCCAGAAACATGATGGACCTTAAAATAACATTTAAATTTCTACTCTCACTCTTAGTTATCAGTTGTTCTCCAACAAATTTTTACCTATGCTCCTAAAATAACCAGACGACATTGGGTTGAATAGCTGCATCTATCCCTCAAGTACCAAGGATAATGTGGAGATGCTCTTTGAAAGCAAATTTTAAGATCCAGTCCAGTAGATCTGAACAATCATCCGTAATTTTCAGATAACACCCAAGCATGTAACCATTCAGATCTACTGTGTCCAAATTTACAAGACAGCCCCCAACTACTTAAGCAAATTTACTTATATTATCTTCTCTTGTCTATTATTATGGGTCTCATTATTTCTTTCTACCATATCTCTTGGACTTACCAATTCCCACATTCTCATAAACGTCAAACCATTTCTCAAAGGTAGTCTGACCTTGGTTTCTCCTTATTTGTTGACTCAAAACTGCATAGTCAGAACAAATCCAAAAGGTCATAAAATAAATTAGCAGGAAATGGGGAAAGGGGAAAATTAGGGATGGCTGTTTAATGGTTACAGGGCTTCCTTTCGGAGTGGCTCTCTGGAATTAGATCATGATAATGGTTACGGAAAATGGTGAATATGCTAAAAATCACTGGATTGTACACTTTAAGATGGTTAAAATGGTAAATTCTGTGCTATGTGAATTTCATCTCAATTTGTTAAAAAGTCCAAGGCAATCAGTGTAACCTGGCTTATTGTACCCTCAATGAATCCCCAACAATAAGAAAAAAAAAAGAGGGGAAGAAAAAAAAAAAAAGTCCAAGGCAAGCCTTTTTCACAGTCTCACCTGGCCCTGATTCAAGAGGCCACAGTATGAATTCTATAATCATCTGAAGAGTTTTGTCCTAGAATAAGGATTCTTCAGCTTTCCTTTTTTACCTGGCGTCACAGAGATCAAGGCTGTGTCTTTGCACTAGTTTTGCCTTATTCTGTTGAGCTCTAATTCCCCAGTCTCAGGTCTCAGCACCCTTGAGACTGAAGACCCCTGTACTGTCTGCTTATGGAAGCGGCAGTTCTTACTACATCCCACCTACACTTCTGTGTTGGTTTTAAAATGTATCTACACTTTTTTTAGTATTCTGTTTTACAAAAGGTAGAGCCTAATTCCCTCCTTTTTAGATGTAGTGGGACTTAGTGACTTACATGTAACAAATAGTATATGGCAGAAGTGATGGTGTGTGACTAGTTATAAAAGGAATGGCGTCTCCTCCTTGCTCTGTCTTGGATCACTCAGTCTGGGGGAAGCCAGCTGCCATGTGGTGAGGACACTCAAGCAGCAAATGGAGAGGCCCACATGGTGAGGAACCAAGGCCTGCTGCCAAAAGCTGTATGACTGAGCCATTTTGGAAGCAGATCCTGAAGGCACAGGCAAGGATGCAGATGACTCGAGTACCTGAACATGCCCCAACTGAAACCTTATGAAAAACCCTGGGCCAGAAATACCCAGTTAAGCCATGCCTGGCTTCCTGACGCAGAAACGATGCAATAGTAAATGAATGGCATTATAAACCAATTTGTTTTAGAGTAATGTGCTATGCACTAATACATAACTAATAGAACTGTCTCTTATTATCTTCTTTCTGTCTACATTTCTTTCCTAATTCGCTTTTTTTTTTTTTCTTTAGGTAGTCTCACTTTATCTCCCTGAGTAGAGTGCCCTGGCATCGCTGTTGCTCAGGCTGGTCTCTAACTCGTGAGATCAGGCAATCCACCTGCCTGGACCCCCCAGAGTGTTCAGATTATAGGCGTGAGCCACTGAGCCCAGTCCCTCTTTTCCCATTCTATATCCCATCACTTTCTTTTCTTAACTCCTAGAATTAATACCACATTGAAAGATTTTAATGTTTTACTGATTATCTCATGAAAACACTAAACACTTCAAACACAGTAAGACTGAAATTTGTAGCAAATACCTACACAACCCCTTAGATTTTAATATTTTTCTGCTGTTGCTCTGTCACGTATCTATCCATCCACCCATCCCTCTTCTCTAGCCATCAGTCCATCTTATTTGGATGCATTTTAAAGTACATTGCAGGTATCAGTAGTCTTCACCCTAAACAGCATACACAACAGTAAATAAGTTCCAGTATCTATTTACAGTTATTTTTCTTTTGAAGTAAAATTTAAATATAAGAGCATATACCTGTGTGTGTGCCAAATTCTGTGAAGACGGAAAACATCCGTGGTTGTGAATTTCTACCCACTGACCCAGCCCACAAGGCAACTTCTTATAATTCTCTGCCTTTCTCACGGCACCTAACAGCACCTTGTCACATAGAAGGTGCTAAACCAGTACTTCCCAAGAATGTTAGTGGATGTCACCTGGATGCTTGAAAGAGAACAAATAAATAAGCTGGAAACAAAGACATTTTGGAGCCTTGAGAAGCGAGAGAAAGGGCAGAGTAGCTGCCCTCTATTCTTTGTTTGTACAAAGCCCCTTAAGGAATAGTTTGTCCTCCGAAATTAGCATGGTGTAGAGATAGTAAAAATGCTTATGAAAGGCAATTTGTTTTCCATGGAATTCACCAGATGGCCCACACTGTTAGGTATTACTTAAATCTCCACTAGGGAAAAAACCTGTTATCTCCCTCCCTTATAATAACCCCTTAGCCTGAATATTATGACCAGTACACATAGCAACCAGGAAGCTTTGCTAGAAGCATTCTAATGGCTTCTGAGAGCATGTGAAACACAGATAGCTTGTAAGTGAAGAACAAAGAGCAGTCTTCCTGTCTGCGCAGAGAGGAGATAAGAAACAGGGGCAGTTCTGCCCTGGTCATTACAAGGGCTCGGCTCAATCAACCCCAGCTACCTGTGTGCCCCACGCAGGGCTCACCTCTGCCTTCTGACTCTCCCTCCATTACTCCCAGCATGTGCTGGCCCCGGCTGACAGCAGTCCCCTTGAAATTGTATGTGCTGAAGCAGCTCTGAATCTACAGTGCAGAGGTTGCCATTTTTTCTGGCTTTCCTCTGTCTTCTTTCCTCTGACCCTCTCCCCTCATCTCTCATCTTTGTCTAGTGCCCTTTTCCCAACACATTTCTTTTCTGGCTCTTTCGATTTATCTCTCCTCTCACAGCCTATTTTGCTCCCATCGGCTCTCACTCGCATCATTTTTATCTCTACCTTCTCACACTCTTTCTCCCTCTCTCATGCCTCTTTTTTTCTTTATTTTCTTTTTTGCCTTTCACACTCACAACCTCACACCGAATACCCACTATGTTTCTCCCTTTCCAGCCTTTTTCTTCTAAGCAGAGCCAGGATGCCGCCCACATGGAAACCTTTGTGAAACGGCACTGTTCCTCTTTCTACAAACTAGACTCAGTCTTTTGTAGCAAACTGAAGAGACTCTATTTTCAACCGTGAAGGTTGTCCAGAGCTGTCTAATTTGTCAGTCTGGTTCCACCTGCCATATGCACAGCCTGAAACCCCATGACAGCCTTAATTTTCTAAGCTGAACTTCAGCCTTTGCCCTCTGACCCTTTTGTTCACATTCTCTTATTGCAAAGGGACATAAACACAACCCACTGGTGCCTTATTACAGTTTTAATTTCCCGAGTAGCTCCACCACCTCATTTTCACCTTCACCATCTCCCTCCCCTGGCAGCGCCCGGTTGCTGTCTGGGAAAGTAACCCTGAGAATCACATTTGCATTTTCTGTGTGGTTGAGATCAATGCTAAGATGAAATTTCTTTGAGAGTGTGTGTGTGTGTGTTTTAGTCATTCTGCCCTTCTCTGATTCTAAAGGAATATGCTGATTATCATATAGCTAGCTCTTCTTTTTTTCTCATCTAATATAAAACACAGAGATTAATATAAGCCTTATTTCAGAAGTTCTCAAAATTTTCTGAGATTTTGATGTTATTGTTGTTGTTTCTGCTACTTCTGCTTCTGTTCAGAAACTCCCGAACAAAGTAGTGTGCTTCTAAACCTATCTTTCAATTTAGGAACCTGGGATTGTTGGTCAACAATGTTGACCACGTGGTAAGATCATTTTATTTTGAAGTTATAGTTAAAATGAATGTCCAGTCCAGTTGTACATTTTTTATCCTCATACGTCCTATTGTTATCTTTGAAAAATTAATCTGTCTTGAAATTCTTAAACCAACAACTAAAAAACTCATGAATAAATCCCCATAACAACCAACAACGGAAACACACTTCACTAACATGACTATGTAATTGCATTTAAAATATTTCTGTGGAATACTAGATGCTAAGTACCCTCCCACTTGGCACTGAGCAAGGGACCTTACACATTGTAGGCTGGATTCAGAGCTATTATATTATATAACATATATATTATATAAGGGAAATTGTGTCCTTTCTCTTTCAATTTCAAGCAATCAGCAAGGTAGTTGACACTTGACATCTATTCAATAAAATCATGAAATCAATCTGATTTCACTAATGAATCTAATTATTAGTTATTATCATTTTGCATTTTAGAAGTTTGAGAAGAAAAGAGTTTGATGAATTTTTAGAAGTTGGGAGAGAAAAGAGCTTGATGAAATCTTCGCATGTACATACTTGAGGGGAAAATGTTGCTGTTCATTCTAGATTTCTTCTCTTCACTCAATTTCTTCTTCTGTAAGAAGACAATAGATAGTACCTTAAGTTTCTAACATGTCTACTATGGTAAAATGACTATGTGAACAGAGCCCCATGTGAACACAGCCTATACACTTAACCAGGGAGAAGCCAAGATTTAACAGAGAATTTAAAAAAACTCATTTGTATGAGCACCACAGTGCATTACCGTATATAAAGATGTTTGTGTATAGAGACTCAGTGCACTCTATCTCTTAATATCCACAGTCTATTGAGGAAAACAAAATTAAACAGCAATTATCTATGAAAATTAGTCTAATGGTAGCTATCATTCTGATTTTCTTAGAAAGGAGTATATCATTTTTCTCTTTCTTTCTCCCCCTTTCCTAAAAGACTTTCCAACCAGTTACATTCCCTACTCATTTTTAAGAGCAACATATTTACTTACAATAGTTAAAAACAATTCAGTTCCCAGTATAAAACATCTGCCCAAGGGTATTAACAGAGCACCTCTATTCCCACCAGGAATATCTTTGGAGGCTGCAAACAACAGATCAAGAGAAAAAGAGTAGATTTAAGGTTCAATTGGATCCAACCGAAAAGAGCAACATAAGATCCTTCAATGAACAGAACACCTGCTATTCATCAAACACTGCATTTGTTTGGGGACCACTTAGTGATGAACAAGATACTGTTTCTGTCCTGAAAGAACCTACTCCCTAATGTGGAATAGTCATAGGTGCAAACTCCTATTATGCAAAACAGAGATAAATGCTTTCAGAGACATTTACAAGACCTTTATGCCTAATGGAAAAAAAAAAATGAAAAACACTGTGTTTGGCAGGACTGTAGAGTTAAGCTTACTTTTGAAAAATGAGTGAAGTTTACCTGACAAAGGATGTGAAATATCTTTATAAAAAGAACTATGACTCTAAGAAAAGAAATAGCTTAAGATGTTAACAAATGGAAAAACATACCAGGCTCATGGCTGGGAAGAATCAATATTATCAAAATGTCTATATTACCCAAAGCAATATACAATTTTAATGCAATCCCTATTAAAGCTCCATTATCATACTTTAAAGATCTTGAAAAAAATAATACTTCATTTTACATGGAATCAGAAAAAAACCTCGAATAGCCAAGACATTACTCAGAAATAAAAACGAAGCAGGAGGAATTACACTACCAGACCTAAGACTATACTATAAATCGATAGTGATCAAAACAGCATGGTACTGGCACAAAAACTGAGAGGTAGATGTATGGAACAGAATAGAGAACCAAGAGTTGAACCCAGCTACTTACCGTTATTTGATCTTTGACAAGCCAATTAAAAACATTCAGTGGGGAAAAGATTCCCTATTTAACAAATGGTGCTGGGTGAACTGGCTGGCGACCTGTAGAAGACCGAAACTGGACCCACACCTTTCACCTTTAACTAAGATAGACTCTCACTGGATAAAAGATTTAAACTTAAGACATGAAACTATAAAAATACTAGAAGAAAGTGCAGGGAAAACTCTTGAAGGAATCGGCCTGGGCGAATATTTTATGAGGAGGACCCCCCCCGCCAGGCAATTGAAGCAGCTTCGCAGCTTCAAAAATACACTACTGGGACCTGATCAAACTAAAAAACTTCTGCACAGCCAAGAACATAGTAAGTAAAGCAAGCAGTCCCTCAGAATGGGAGATATTTCCAGGTTATGTCTCCGACAAAGGTTTAATAACCAGAATCCACAGAGAACTCAAACGTATTAGCAAAAAAAGAACAAGTGTTCCCATCGCAGGCTGGGCAAGGGACTTGAAGAGAAACTTCTCTGAAGAAGACAAGCGCATGGCCTACAGACACATGAAAAAATGCTCATCATCCTTAATCATCAGAGAAATGCAAATCAAAACTACTTTGAGATATCACCTAACTCCAGTAAGATTAGCCCACATCACAAAATCCCAAAACCAGAAATGTTGGCGTGGATGTGGAGAAAAGGGAACACTTCTACACTGCTAGTGGGAATGCAAACTAAAACGTTCCTTTTGGAAAGATGTTTGGAGAACACTTAGAGATCTAAAAATAGACCTGTGATTCAATCCTATAATTCCTCTACTAGGTATATACCCAGAAGACCAAAAATCACATTATAACAAAGATATTTATACCAGAATGTTTATTGCAGCCCAATTCATAATTGCTAAGTCATAGAAGAAGCCCAAGTTCCCATTAACCCATGAATGGATCAATAAATTGTGGTTTATGTACACCATGGAATATTATGCCGCCTTAAAGAAAGATGGAGACTTTACCTCTTTCACGTTTACATGGATGGAGCTAGAAAATATTCTTCTTAGCAAAGCATCTCAAGAATGGAAGAAAAAGTATCCAATGTACTAAGCCCTACTATGAAACTAATGTATAGCTTTCATATGAAGGCTATAACCCTATTGCAGCACAAGAATATGGGGAAAGGGCAAGGGAGAGGAGGGGAGGGGAGAGGATGGGTGGAGGGAGGGTAATTGGTGGGACCACACCTATGCTGCATCTTAGAAGGGTACAGGTGAAACTTACTAAATGCAGAATATAAATGTCTGGAATTAATAACTAAGAAAATGCCATGAAGGCTATGTTAATCAGTTCCATGAAAATATTTCAAATTGTATATAAAACCAGCACATTGTACCCCATGATTGCATTAATGTACACAGCTGTGATTGAATAAATAAATAAATAAATAAATAAATAAAGGAAGAGAGAGAGAAATGAATGAAAGCCTTAATGACGGGATTGGGTGTAGGTGGGTAATAAGTGGACAGTAATGGAACACATCCGAGAGTCCCCTGGAAAACAGGAGATGGCAATGAACCTACCATCCGAGAGAACAGGAGATGGCAATGAACCTGTGAAGCTAACGGTTCTAAACCCAATTCATAAGTCAAAGAGGATTTGTGAAGGGTTTTTAGATAGAAGGAGTTTACATTCTAGGAAGATTACTGTGGCAGAAGTGTATAGAGTAGACTGAAGAAGGTAGAAGCACAAAACCAGTTGGCTATTAGAGGCACTAGCAGAAGTTTGGAGGTGTTAATTCTGTTTACCAATGTTCCAGTTCTACTCCTTCCAAAGCAGGATTGTATTTCCTACTCCCATGAAGTTGACATGCCTACATGAATCACTTTGACCAATAAAATTGAGCAGAAGTGGCATGTGTTATTTCAGGACAGAAGTATTACATTCCCAGGGCAACACACTACATATTCTCTCTCCTTCCCCTCAGCAACCTGTAATTCTCTAGAGGACGGGCTTTCTTCAGTCTACGTCTCTGAGTGGAGAATAATGTGAAGCAGAAGAAACAGCCAAGGTGCAATGGATGTGTAGCAACAAGAGAAATAGGTCTTTGAAATTTCAAGCCACTGATATTTGTGGGTTGTTACCATGTTACCTGGATAGTCTCGCTCTAGGTTGCTTCTAATACTGTTTTGCTTTGGCTAGTTAACACTTTCTTCATTATGTTTTATCCTTTCCCTCTAAGAAAAACTACTCTGTGACCATGCCTGCGTAGCCAGGAAAAGTAAGTGGAGATTTTGTAATAATAATTCTTTGGGTCCAAACCTCTAATAATTCCAATTATCAAAGTCTCCAAATCATCACCCTATCACCCTTCCTTTCAGGTTGCCAAGGAGCGTCACAGACTTTACAACAGCCTGTATGAATTGAAAGACTAAAAATCACTTCTGATGTAAATTTCACAGAAGTACATTCTGTCCCTGGCCCTTCCATTTTTCAGCTGCAAGGGTGCATTCTGGTTTTACTATTTCCACAATCATCAATTCCCTAATTCTTCTGTAATCCTCAAAGTGTTTACTCTAAGTAAATGCCCCTGCCTCCTCTTTTGTGGAGTGGGGCATGCTTAGATTCCTGAACTATCAGAAGATGGGGCTTTGGACTTGAAAGCAAAGAATAGTTCGAATGTTGCCAATTGCTCTAGGACAGCAGTTCTCAACCTTCCTAATGCCTCCTAATGCCATGACCCTTAAATACAGTTCCTCATGTCGTGGTGATCCACAGCCATAAAATTATTTTCATTGCTACTTCATAACTGTAATTTTGCTACTGTTATAAATCATAATGTAAAATCTGATATGCAGGATGTATTTTTATTGTTACAAAGAGGTCGTGACCCACAGATTGAGAACCACTGCTCTAGGAAGTCTTCCCTGATACTGATGTTCTCCCCTACCCAGGACTGTCATCCACAATTGGAAAGTTTGAGGGAAGGAGGAAAGAACTGAAAAAAATCTATCTTAGGGTGAGTCAATTTACCAAGCCTAGTACCCTGGCTAAGTGCTACACTGACCTGAAAGAAAAAGCACCTTTGTCAAATTTGTTCAAGCACATGTTATGTGCTAGCTACATTGCTCCAGTTCTGCTGGACCCATACCACAACCAACCAAGTCTAATTCTTCCTTTTCTCCAAGCATGAGACTCATTGTTGAACCTCTACAGATCCTTTGTAACCCTCTTCCAGCCTTGTGGACTTTGTCCACCTCTCTCCGCCATGTATAAATTCCTTGAGGACAGGTACTAAGATTTATTCATCTTGGTGTTCCTCACTCTTGACACTAGCTGTTCAATACATATTTGATAATTAATAACTAAAAGCCAATAAATTAATACATCCAGATTCTGATAACTAGTAGTGTCAACAGCTGGCCCCATCTAAGTCTCTGCTTCCCGGTTTCAAACAAGAAGTTTGGGTTAGGGGATCCCCCGTGTCCTTCTAACTCTAAAACTCTAACAAAAAATCTAACTTGGCTCCTTCCCATTGCAAAGTCCTCTGAATTTTTTCTTTCTTAAGCTCTCCTTTTCTTCTATTTCAAAATTACAACATGCCCTTGTTTTCCAAACATTTTCTTTCCATTCTGTGTAAATAGCTTCTCTGTAGAGTCTTTAAAGAAGCTGGTGAGTTTCTTTATCTCTCTCCTCATTATCACATGCCCACCTCCTAGTCAGCCTCTCATATTGACTGAAGGTCTTGTATTTGGTTCAGTCAAGTGCTCTAATCCAGATGTTATGATCACCTTGGGTGACTTCAGTTTCTCTGGAAAGAGAATCATCCATCAACGTTGTCTCAATTCCCTCCCTCTTCAAAAACAAATGGCCACACCCTGGACCTCAATACCACAGGGAACTGCTCTACTTTGTAGACTATTTAAAGAACTCCAGAGTCCACACTCGCATCAATCACACTTCTTAATCTTCTAATTCTCCCATTCCCTGATCTATATGATATCTATTGTTCAAATCTCATCCAGAGTACCATTTTCTTGACCCTGATTTCCTCCCAAACGTATTTGCCTCTCTTGATTTTATTTATCTCTCCCATTGAACATGATTTATATCATCAACCTCTCCCTTGCTAACATCCTTAACCAACTGATCTTTGCCTGTCCTCTGTGCTTAATCTGCTAATGCTAAATCAATTCAAATATTTATTTGCCCTTTCTGATACTAAAATTCAACCTTCAAGTTCTACTGAAAAAAAAAAGATAGTCACTTATATTGATGCCACAGATTCTTAGTTTTCAAACTCAGCTTCCCATCCTCTTAGAAACATTCAATATGTCCCTGTATAACAATCTCTCCCATCCCCTTTAAGGACCATTTGAAATAGTCCTCAAACATCCCATCCCAGTACTTCTCCTCTTGTAGTTTTTCCATCCTAATTCTCTGTGGAAATAGAGGTATCTAGGCAAGGACTCTTGACTTCATTCTCTACCATTGCACATCCTCCTTTCTACCTCATCTAGGGTCATACATCTCATAAATTACAGGCTTATAATCAAGGCTGCTTGACTCCAAAGTATATATTTTTAAGCATCACACTACATGGACCAGTGATTAAGAACATGGATACTTGAGCAATACTGTCTGGTATAATCCTAATTTAGCTACCTTCCAGCTCTCTGACTTTGGGCCATTTCTTCATTTCCCTGTAATAAAATTGTTACAGTACCTACCTCATAAAGCTGTTGTTAAGCTTGCATGAATTAATACTTATGCATGCTTAAAACATAATTATACTGTCTGAAATCTTAGCCATTACTAGAAGAAAACCAAGCTACTGGTAGTGTTGTGCTGAATAATGAAAGAAAAAGAAGAAGAATCTTAAGAAATGCAGATAAGAAATGGTCAATAGTCCTCTATTGCATAGAAATTTAAAAGAATAGGGAATTTTTTTTTTTTCAGTTTTTGGACGGGACTGGGTTTGAACGCACCACCTGCAGTATACAGGGCCGGCACCCTACTCCTTTGAGCCACAGGCGCCACCCAGGATAGGTAATTTTTAAAATAACATTTTGTTTATTGAGTAGGAAGTCAATTATGAAAGAGGAAAAACTTTATATTCAAATAAACATGCATCAAAGTCCTGGTTTTATGGGATCCTGGTTGGTGGGGAGAGGGTAATTAACTCAGCTGCTAAGTGATCCACATGCATTACAATGTTATTAATACTGCAACTTCCTCCCCAACTACACCTTTGCTTCTCCACCGTTCCTCTCTCCCGTCAGCTATTCCTTATTTATTCAAGGTTCTCATTTTCTTAATCTACTCTGTAAGAGATTTTACTCATTCCCCAGCTCTAACTATTAGAGAAATGACTTTATCCACATCTCTAAGAGCTGCCTGCTTAAGACCAGGGATTCTTTGAGCTTTACCACTTAAAGATTCTGATTCGATTAGCCAAGGATAAATTCAGACTTATTTTTTTTTTGCTTTCCAGGTATATTTTATGCGAAGATGTGAGATGTGAAGCTAAGTTACAAATTTTCAAATCTTTGCTGAAATTTTCTACTTAGATATTCTGTGATTACTCTCAAATTTAACTTGTCAAAATCCAAACTCACTATTGTTACCAATTGTATTAATTACATTTTGGTCAATTGGGAGTCATAAGAAACCAAACTGAGTATAACACAAAATGCTGTGTTTGTGTTTGTGTTTTCTTTTTCAGCAACAATAACAACAAGAACGAAAAAGAAAATCCAAAGACAGACCATGCTGGCTTTAAATTAGAGGTCAGGGACACCAAGGCTGAGGTCTCTGAAATACTCCTGGCCTTTCCTGCATGACCCTAGGATGCTAACTACAGTTCTAATCACTATATCTGCTTTCCAGGCAGGAAAAGTGAGGACATAAATTGTTAGAGGCAGCACCACCTTTAACAGGGAAACAAAAGCTTTACTCAGAAATTACAACAGACTTCTATTGATGTTTTCTTGGCCAATACCCTGTCACATGGCCAGCCCAGCACATGACCACTTCATCACATGGCAAGACACTCTCGGAAGGTGAAATTTTAGCTTTCCATCTGTGATGATGAGGGAAAGAAGAAAAGAGGTTGAAATACATGCTGACTACAGTATGTGCCATGAGGTTGGTTTTAGGAGTTTCTTTTTTTATTGTGTTTTATTTCCAGAAAAACTGCTTCCCTAGTCAACCAGTTTTGAAACCTGGTTTCTCCCTCGGTTCTCTCTCAACTCCCTGATTGAATATGTCTTCAAGTAAGCATCTAACCCTGAAATACATTTTTATTTCTAACTCTACTGCTATCAGCCTAATTCAGACTCTTGGTATCTTTAACCTGGATGGGATACTTGCCACCTTGCGTTCAGTCTCTCTGTGCTTTGTCCAAACCACCTTGCAACCCCTGACAGTTATCTTTCCAAAATAATCAGCAGCTTCTCATGGACTCCCCGCTGCCAACCAAAGATCAAACTCCTTGGCCTTGCCTTCAAGACCCATCCCTGTCCACTCCTGCAGATTGGGCTACTCAGGAGCCACCCCCTGGGGCTTTCCACCTCTATGCCACTGCTCACAGCCTACTTTCTGCCCAGAATGCCCGATTTTGCTCTTTTCTTTCTCTGCCTTTTCCAATTCCTCCCCAGATGATGATTACTTTAGGATTGAGGTCAAGGACTTTTTATTAGCCCACAATGCTGAGGTTAAAGAACTCACCAGTGATAACTCAACACTCACCTCAGAAAGGACTAGATCACTTTAGGTCTTAATCTCTCATATTGGTATGGCTAGAAGCAGCTTGAGGCTGCCCCTGGAAAGACATTAGACATGTATGATAGAGGAGCACAGAGTAGAGGAATGTTGTCTGATTCACTCTTCTTCATCAAAAATCTTATAGACTACTTTGTCCCACTGAAGAGGTAAGCCTTGCAGGTCTAGGCAGATGAAATGTTTTAACCTGCCCCCCACCAAGGCAAAAGGAGGCTTTCTGGTCACCAGTATAGCTCACAAGATTGTTACACTGAAATGATAGCAAGAGTGTCATTTGTAAGAGAAAATATTTAACTGTGTCTCTCTCATTTTCTCCTCTCTCTCTCTCAAGATATGCATGAATGAAAGTGGCAGTGGTGTCCTGATAAGTGTTTAACAACCAGCTATTAGGGGGAAAGTATTGATTTGTTATATTCTCCAATTTCTGTGGTGTAAATACTACACCCATGAGCAATCTCAAGCTACCAACATGATATCACTGCACAGAGTTGGGAAGAAACATGCACAATTGGCTCTTGCAAGGAGGTGTAAGCTGGGCCAGCACACCACTAGTGCTGTTCATTCGTGCATTCAGTGCCTATTGTTGAGTGCTTACTATATCCTAGGTCCCATGCTCAAGAAACTGTAAGAAACAAGGCAGGCATGATCCCTCCTCTCATGATATTAACAATCTAATGGGAAAATGGAAGCTGATTCTTCAGAAATCCAGGCTCTTGTCATCTTTCCTCCTTTAATCCAATTTACTTTTAACTTATGTGATGTATAAATTTGTATATGCCTTTCATCCTGCAGTATAAACTCCTTCATAACAGGTCTGTTGCTTCATCTCAACCCTATCCTATCTAGCCAGTGTTTTGTACATATGTGCTTCTGAACATTTTTGTTAAAGGAATGAACAAAGGTAGGAATAGCTGATGTGGTGACTTTGGGGGTGGCACGGGAAGGAGTAGGTGACAGCTGGGACTGAAGTGGAGAGAAAATCCATTGACAATACTTCTTCCCTTCCAGTCCATTTTGTTCCCAGGTGAATGAGTTCATTACACAAGTCAAGATTTGAGTGACTTTATCTATACTCTCCTCCTCCGCTGAGTTCCAAATAAAAACGAGTTACACAGAACCCACCAGCAGTACTTTATGAGTGCTGGCAATTGCCACTGTGCATCCTTAATAGCAGCATAATCAAAAGTTATGATGCATTTTTCTGTAATCACAAGAAATGATACCCACTTAGAGCTAAGTAAAGCAAATTCTCCACCAAAAAAAAAAAAAAAGGCAAAAGCATTTCAATTTTCATTTTGAAACGAGTGAGTCAGAATCAATTTGGTAAAGCAGTTAACAGCAACTGTGTGCCCCTTTCTAGTTCATAACAGGTATAATTTTCTTTTAACAAACAGCCAAGCAGAGATCTCTGATGCTGGATTAACATGGTGTGTTCAAACCTTCTGACTATTGTATATTTAAATTGGGTAATAGAGGCCATCAGAGAAGCACCAATATGAATCTTAAGAAGCAGTTCAATTTGTCAGTATCCAGAACATATCCTTAGAAAAAAATAAATATAAATAAACTGGTAAGGATTTTTTTTCCCCATGGGGATTTCAGAACACTACAGTCTAAAAGTACATCCCAAGTGCCTTTGCGTGAGCTATTAGCAGCTGCACCAAACCCAACTTACAGAAGGAAGGAAATATCTTTATTTTGTAAAGAGCATCTGTGCATTGTATTTCCTCACTCTTTCCCCAAAATGAGGATGTCAGCTAAAAAGAGACAAGTGTTAAATTTTAATTGGTTTTAGAAAACCAACGTTCTCCCATTTTTCCACCACCACCACACACACACACACACACACACACACACACACTTTGCCTTCTCCTGGATCTGTGAAGATAGTTGACAAAATATATTTGCCTAATATAATTATGTGTCTTAAGGATCTGATTTTTAATAATTAAAAGGATCATCATAACCTTAAATTATCATGATAGCACATTTTTCTCTCTATCTCTTTATCTCTTTGCTCTTTTCTCTTTTCTTCCATTTCTGTCTCCAATTCTTTAGGAAAACATTGTAAATGTGTGTGTCTGTACATAAATATGCACAAACACTTATTTTTTATCTAGCATCAAGTTTTCAGAAGATTTGTTGGAGCACAATGAAAAATTCATGTTCTCCAAAGTAATTGGCGTTTGGGGTATTTTTGTTTATCATGCAATTTATTTATTTTGTCTAAGTTTTAAACAAGAAAACTACATCACCGCGGTTAAGATAATGTCCCTAATATAAAGCATGCTGAGGTTATTTCTAAAGGCATCTGATCCAACAGATACACATACCTGCTACTACTTTTTTTTAATTACAAGTAATAAGAGCAGCCTGGATACAGGCAATTATTAAAACTTCAACTGCTAGAAATGAAATCAATTCAATCTTGCAATGTCCTCTTTCTGACTTTTCAGGCTTCAAATCAGGGCTTCCCAAATTTCCACTGAAGCAGCTGTTGTAATCAATATTGTAGGGTTCCAAGCATAAGACTCAAATGATGCTGGCGAAAGCTGGGTATTGATCCAGCTGATGTGAAATGAAAGCCAATGGGTGCACCTGTAGCCAAAACACACCTGAAGGCAAAGTAACAGGGTGCTGCTGCACTGAGCTTCCCCACTGGCACCTCCAGCCCATGGGTCCCTCTAGCCTTGGGAGAACAGATTTTTGTTTCATCAACTCAGATGAATTGCTGCACCATTTTTTGGTTGCAGTCGTCATTGTTGTTTGGCAGGCCCGGGCTGGATTCGAACCCGCCAACTCAGGTGTTTGTGGCTGGCACCTTAGCTGCTTGAGCCATAGGCACCGAGCCTGCTGCACCATTTTTTAAGCCACAAATCATACTTTGATAGATATGGATCACAGGTTTGAAAATACGGTAAAATTTGCTGAAAAAAAAATCTGTAAAGGAGAATAGATAATTGGTTCTTTCATAATGTTCCATCTTTAAAAATCTAACTTGGGTTTGCTTTTTATCTGAAATAAAACTTTCTGAGGTGCAGCTGAGTTAAAAAGAGGGAGAGATCATCCTATGGGAAATATATAAACATGATAATATTCAAATATAAATATAAGAAGATTGAAAAGAGTAGATACTGAAATATTAACCTTATGTTTTATCCTGTTAATAAGATTATAGGTGAATTTTATCTTCTTTATGTTTAGGATACATATTTTATGATTGTTCTATGACAACCACATGTTTCTTATAAAATAAAACTGATAATTTTAATATTTTCATGAAAAATTAAAACACATAGACAACTATCCAAAGATGTTTTTAATAGTGGTGGAGGGCCCACAAGGAAGAATCTGAGATGAAACAACAGAGAAAACCCAGTGGAACTCATCAAAGAAGTATGAAAGTTAACATCAAGAGACAGACCCTAGAAAAATTACCTGACAGCCTAAGATTCCTGAAATGTCCTGCTGATAGGAGGACTAGGCGAGAGCTGTAGCTTTGGATGTAGTGGGAAAGATGAAATTATCAAGGCTTCAGTCTATTCTTACCTCATCTCCTCCTTCGGAAGTGTTACAGATTATTGATCAGAACAGCCTTACTCAAGAGCTTGCACAAAAGTCCCTGCAGTTGAGTGAATGCGAGCCAAAGTCCAGACCAATCTTTACTTGCCACGTCTGGTTCCCTGCTGTGGGGAAGAACCTCCCAGAGAAACAGGCACTTTTTTTTTTTTTTTTTTTTTAATCACTGAATAGCATTGTATGGGGCAATACACCACATCACTCATTGACATCTAATTCAATTATTTTAAAACCAGCCATGGTTTCCTACCAGCATTCTTAGCATTCAAATGCTGAATGCAGTCATGGGAATATTTTCATGTGTGCATCCCAATGCCCCATTCTTTCCTCTTCCAAATCCATATTTGGGCAATTGAGCACAATACTTCAGGATTCCCAAGAGGCAAATTTACAGATTGTTAAAAGCAATTGAAATAAGAGTTTATAATGGGATACAATTTTGAAATGACAATTCTGTTATTTGATGCTAAGAATGTTCTCTCCTTTATATGAACTAAAGAAGAAATTATCACCCCAAAAGACAGCTTTAAAGAAAGACCAGGTATGATTCTGCATGTAGAGAAAGTGATAACTAAAAAAGAAAGTGGTTTAATGTATTTAACCGTTTGGCAAATCTTATTTACAGGTATGCCTATAGTGGGTACATCTCACTTTGCTTTTAAAGAAAGGATTTAGAAAGTTTATCAGAAGAGTTCAATCAATGACTAAAGGTAATCTTAAAGGGATTTATAGCCACCTACCTCCTTGATTGAAAAGCCTCCTTTAATATTTTAAAAGTTAGGGAAAGAGAGGGTAACATTTATTGGTTACTTATCATAAGTGAATTACAATGATAAGGCCTTTCCATATATCTCATTTATTCATAATTCAATTGACAGTTGATTATTCTTCAACACATAATGCCAACATCAGATTTTAGCCAGGGTCAGCATTCAAGGAAATAGAAAAGAAGCTAACAAGTTCTGCTGGCCCCGTCACCTTAGGAACCAGAGTATGAGTCATTGGAGAATGACCAGACAGTTCACCAAGGTTGGAAGCCTGGAGTTGGGAAGCAGAATCTGAGTAGGACAGTGAAAGAAGAAGAATTTGTCAATTGTCAAAGTCAAGACCATCATAATGAATAGTAACTCCACTGAAGTCTGGGTTCACAGATTCCAACTAGAGCTTTGGACAGGAAGAATAGAAGTGAGGTGAGAAAGGAGGGATGGGACACAAAAGGCAGTCAATTCAGATGGCAAAAGATTCCTTCTTATTCTCTTTTCTTCTTTTATATGAAATCCATGCTTTTTAAAAATACACCCTTGAATAAACTACAAAGGGGGTACTAGCCTTTGAAATGTAGGATAGGGACATATTAGAATCAGAATCACAAAATTTTATAGCTGGAAGGAAACACTGAGACCCCCCCCCCCCCAGGCGAGTTTTCACAGTGTGTCCTGTGCAGATCTATGCTCTACGGCACCTTGGGGTGTTAGTGGGGTGGGCAGGCACCAGCAAGGCGCTCTGCTGGCTTAGTGAACAGGGAGTAGAAAGAGGTTCATTTTACTCTCTTTTCTATATTAAGACTCAAAGATTTATTTTAGGAAAATAAAATAACAAAGGGCTTCTATTACGTTTTTAAAAAATGGCACTCACTAAAGTGAAGCTTCTCTCTTCTTATCATTGAAGTTCACGCTATTGACTCAAACAAGGGAGACTCCCCCATGGACCTCTGAGTTAGTAGCAGTGCCTCTGCCCCTGACTCCAGGAGACTCTCACCACTACCCCAGTCTGCCTCTCATTATGCAGTTCAATTCCCTGTGAGATACTTTAATTAAAATTGTGGTCATTTTGGTTTTCATCTTCAGATTCTAATTATTTTATGTTAAATATGTTGGTAGCTAATAAAAAGAAATTAAGTGTATAAATACAACATTAAGTTTAAATAATATTTTAAACACTGTTCGGGCCCTCTATCTTCCTGCCTGCATGGACTTTAATATTTTAATCTATTAGTGCCTCTGCAGATAAAACTACATGTCATTTGTGAGGGTAAATGTCTCATAACTAGTTTCTTCAAGATCAGGGTATTATTTCGTATGAAGAAAATTGTTCTCCTAAACCAGCCAAGTATAATTATCAAGTGTTTTTTTATCCTGCAAAAATGTACATAGAAGTGATAAACAGTAAGTGACAATAGAGTTCTAATTCCTTCCCAACCAACTCTGGTACTGCCATAAACCTCCTGAAAAAAAATACAGAAACCGCAGGAGCCCAACATTGCATTTACCACCCTGGGTTTTATGCTGTTAGTCACAGACACAAAGGATTCAAATTTGGAGCTACGAGTCACACAGGGTCCTAGTATCCCTCTTGGCCTAACAACATTTCCCTGGAAAGGTAGGCAATAATAAGGAGCAGCATATATATGTTTACATCAAACTCTGTTAAAGTGCTTTGCACATATCTCACTGAATGCCCACAGGATCCTCTACTGTTGGATATGAACATTATTCTCTGTATTGTAAAGAAGAGCAAGGGAAGGCACAAAGATTAAGGAATTTGCCCAAGGTCTTGCAGGATTCAACCCAGGCAGCCTGACCCAAGAACACAGAGAGTGGGATGCCTAGAGAGGCCAAGCAGATGAGGTTTAATTCAGTGACTCAGATCTATCAGATAATAGGAAGTAGCCACTGTCATAAGGACTGGGTTAGGAATAGCACAAAAATTGAAGTACATGGGGCAGAAGAAATCAGGAAGGAGAGAAGAGGACAGAAGAGACTGGGAAAGGAGAAGTTACCATATATTGAGATTTTCTCAGTCCACATTCTGTACTAACAGGCAGAATCCAATAGTGCATATAAGTAAGGGAGAAGGAATGATTTAGACTGCATGGAGGTGGCCTAGAATCTGGAAAGCTTAAGCAGGAGGAGATGTAGCCAAAGGAAGATTTGAAAGCAGCAGCTGGAGGGAGCAGAGAGTGGCCAGTAGAGTGGGCAATGGAAATAATGGGCGAAAGTGAGCCCAAGGGGGTCAGAAGATGGGCAGAAGGAGAGGCCAGTGAGAGCAGGCATGTGAGTCTGGGCGAGTGGCACCATGATTCACAGTCCTCTTCCCCAGAGCACCTGGTCCAGCTCATTCACAACTTCCAACCTTGACAGTGAACTCAAAGGCAGTAACCACGTCTAACAATCTCGAATCCTTCAGATAGACCACATCTTTCAAGATCCAAATGGGGCAAAAAAGTAAACTTCACAGAGGATTTAAAATAAGGACAATGCTGCCTGCATATAGGGTTGTCCACCCAGCAGAGAGTTTTACGCATGCTAATAACAGACACACTCAGTAATATGATGAAATGAATTGGCTTGAGCCGAATTCATGGGTGATTCCCTTGCTGGAAGTGTCAGGTATAAACCAGAAATATTGATGAGTAAGCAGATTTTTTTCCCTCCACTTCTAAAATCACCCCTGGTTTGGACAAGGACAGTGACGTTATCTGCGGGGCCACAGCTTCAATGCTGATGTAACCCCTTTTCTTATCATTCTCTCATTAATGAAACTATTCTCAGTTAAAAGCAGAAAGAGCCTGGATATTGATGGAAAGGGACACCAGAGAAGACCAGGCTCCCTGCAGTTATAAGGTCTGCCTGGCAGAGCAGCTTGGCAGGGCAGGTAGTGAGCTCAAAACTAAAACCACCATCTCTAATGTTCTGCTTATTGCTAGCTCTGCCTATATGCATCTGTTTCCATTTGAAACAAATGAAAACCTCCCTTTCCTCTGTTGACATCAAAGCCTGAGACTTGGGCTCAGCTCATTGTCATAGCTGCTATCATTAACAATACTTATGACCATGATTACAAGGCCGTCTACTCAGACTATTGTAGGAAGAGAAGCATCAGCAACAGACAAAAGGAGCCAGATTTCATGGGATGCAGGGAATGCTCCTGCTGTCCCAGCCTCACAGTGGATCTTAGGCAGCCCCTGAGCAAGGTGGTAACAGAGCACAACCCTCTTGGGGAGGATGGGACATTACCTGGAGCAGGTCCTACAGTGGCCATGGAACTCCTACTCTGGGCATTATTTCAGGTTTATTTTTCCTTCTCTCCAGTGTAAAGGCAGCATCAGCTCCATCCATCTCCTTCCTTCTTCTCCTTCTCTTATCACCCTGCCTAAATCTGAGTGACAAACAATAGTCTTCATTTTCAACAATACATAGATTTGTAAGGATCGAATTGACCTAAACACCCCATACAAATTAGCATGGACTCTGGCGACACACAAAAAAAAAAAAAAAAAAAATCAGACAGAGGATTTAAATGAAAAATAATCAATGCTGCCTTTCCTTTCTTTATCTTCCTGGCGGTTCACAGGATCTGGGCGGGGGTTAGGGGGTGAATTTCTGATAGCAGAGAGTTGCCCCCATCCATCTGGGCCCTGCTTGAAACACCCAGAAGGATGGAATTGGGTTAAACTTAGCTCAGAGTGGAAAGAAATGACAACAGCATTGCAAACGTTTAAAGCTTATAAAAATAGACACAGAACATGGTTGGTTCTCCAACCCCCCCAAGCTTGGCATATACTTGGCACTCAAATATTTGTGGAATGAATAAAGATTATATGCAAAATTGTACTAGAACACAATTTTTTTCTCTATTTTCCTGTCTGTGTCCCCTACCTATGCCATCTTCTCTTTTAAGTTCCTGTTACAGTAAGCTGACCGTCACTCCTCCAAGCCACCAGGCGTGTGGGCAGGCAGTGCCCCATCCATGGTGCCTTTCTCTACTAACTATGAAAATCTTGAATCACCTTTGCAAAATTTGCCCTGGCACCATCTAGTCTATGGTGAATTTACTTCTCTTTTGACCTGCTCTGTCTTCTCCATGGTTCCGTTGTACTTATCACAGGGTATTGCCAAGTATCTGTTGTTTCACTTATCTCTGAGTTCCATGATGACAGGGATTGAGATTTCAATAATTAGCACAATTTAAAGCACATAACCTCTTCTTGATAAAAATTTGATGAATGGGCTGGATGCAGTGGCTCACGCCTGTGATCCCAGCATGCAGGGAGGTCAAGGCAGGGGGATTGCTTGAGCTTGGGAGTTTGAGACCAGCCTCAGCAAAAATGAGACCCTGTCTCTACTAAAAATAGAAAAATTAACGAGGCATTGTGGTGAGCACCTGTAGTCGCAGCTACTTGAGAACTGAGGCAAGAGGATTGCTCAAGCCCAAGAGTTTGAGGTTGCTGTGAGCTATGACACCACAGCACTCTACCCACTCTACCCAGGGCAGCAGAGTCTCACTAAAAAAAAAAAAAAAGTGATGAATAAATAAATAATCTTCAAGTGACCCCAATCAAACTGAAGAAAAAGGCTTTCTATGACCCAAAGAGCATCTAAATCCTACCCATCAGTTTCACAAATATGTACAGTTGATAACAAGAAGGGTAAAAACAAAAACAAAAAATGTATAGACTATTGACACTGCTTTTCACAAGGGTGCAGGCTCCTACTGAATTCTGGGAGGCTATTTGGCATAGAAATTATTTCACCGAACCATGACTCCAGATAATACTCTCAAAAATCATCACTGCAACTTCGATGAAAACAGCATTTGTCTACTTTGTACTCAAGGCTTTTGTTACTAGAATCTAGGCAATAGATTCCATCCAGAATTTGGTGCTGTCCCTAAAAATAAATCTGCATTGTCTTTAAAGGGAGGGAGAGAATAAATTTCACTTGTGCCTTAGATTTTCAGAAGCTCAAAAGTTATATTGTTTATTAATATTAATATATCATTCCTAATTGTCAATTTTAATAATGTTATCATTTTGCTAATGTTTTTTGACCATTTCCAAATTTATTTGTATATGTGTATGATTGTTTTTATTACCATATGCATCTCAAATCCATTCAAGATATATGCAGACTATAAATCATACAGTGGATAATATGAAATACAGAAAGGCAATTGGGCAAGAAAAAGTACCAAGTACAGACCCTAGAGGAACCTAATAGACTGAGGACTCCTCCCAAACCTGATCTATTGGTCTGAATCATATGAAATTGTCAATGTTCTATCATTTTTGACCTACAAAAATGACAGTAGTTTTTAGCCTAATTCCTGTTTCCCATGTGTCAATTTCAAAACCTTTGAGATTTCCGGCACTAGTGCTATGGACCCTGACCAAATTTACCCCCTCCACAGTGGTTTTTGAGCTCACATATTGGAATCATCTGTGGAGTTTTTAAATATCCTCACCCTGGGTCTATGTCACCCTAACCAGTTAAACTAATTCCTTAAAAATAAATCAATACATCTTAGCACTAGATATAAGCATCAGTAGTTTTTAAAACTTTCCAGGTGGGCGGGCGGCGCCTGTGGCTCAGTCGGTAAGGCGCCGGCCCCATATACCGAGGGTGGCGGGTTCAAGCCTGGCCCCGGCCAAACTGCAACCAAAAAATAGCCGGGCGTTGTGGCGGGCGCCTGTAGTCCCAGCTGCTCGGGAGGCTGAGGCAGGAGAATCGCTTAAGCCCAGGAGTTGGAGGTTGCTGTGAGCTGTGTGAGGCCACGGCACTCTACCGAGGGCCATAAAATGAGACTCTGTCTCTACAAAAAAAAAAAAAAAAAAACTTTCCAGGTGGGGCGGCGCCTGTGGCTCAGTCCGTAAGGCGCCGGTCCCATATACCAAGGGTGGCGGGTTCAAACCGGCCCTGGCCAAAATGCAAAACAACCAGAAAATAGCCGGGCGTTGTGGCGGGCGCCTGTAGTCCCAGCTACTTGGGAGGCTGAGGCAAGAGAATGGCTTAAGCCCATGAGTTGGAGGTTACTGTGAGCTGTGTGAGGCCACGGCACTCTACCGAGGGCCATAAAGTGAAACTCTGTCTCTACAAAAAAAAAAAAAAAAAAAAAAAACTTTCCAGGTGATTCTACTACACAGTTGAAGTTGAAAACCAAGGGAACTACCCTTCATTTTTCAAATACACTTTTGTCTAAAGATCTGGGAGTAGATCTTATCAAGCTCTGCCAAGATCCTCTAATTATCAAGAGGACCCTAAGGACACCCTGTGTGTTCAGCTGTCCTTATAAAAGAGAGATTGACCTACAACTTGATTCTCTCATTTAGACCCCCATGTCTTTGTCATTTCCCATCTGTAACTCTGTTGTCCCAAGATTACCTAGAGGTAAACTAGGAATCCCATATTCTAGCTCTCTACCCCTTTTGGCATTATCAGAGTATGTCTTTTCCTTCCACTATTGGTTAGGCACAAAAATAGTTTAGTACACAATCTCTAAGAACTCCCGTTTTCACCTTGGACAGCAAAAGTGTGCTGATGAAGTTCTTCTTCTTGAAAACACCTGTTTTCCAAAACAGGCTACAAAGAAACCCACTCTCATCCTACTTTCTCCAATTCTACTTTCATGATGATTGCTTGGCCAACAAAACTACTTGTAAACAGGCCATCTGCTCCAATTTGAAATGTTCAGCCATGGTTTACTTTGCCTTCAGAGACCTCAACATCATCCACCTTGGCTCAGCACCCTGAAGAGCCTGTGATGGAAGCCAGATGTTGAGTGCTTCAGGCTGGGTCTGACATCACCCCCTTGTCAGGGACTCTGCCATCCCCCGCCACTGGCCGCTGCTGTGTGTGCTGAAGTTTAAAGGTGGGCACTTAGCACATTTATTACATACGGGGCTTATTAGATAACTGGGCTCTGTTGTGATAAATTGGCTGTGTGCTTCATTTGGACTCTCAATGCTCTGCAGGTTTTTCTAATTTAGTTTTGCCATGGCTCAGCCAAGATGGGATTCAGAGGATGAAAAAGAAGAAGGAAAAGGAAGAAAAAAGAATAAGGCTTGTGTTGTATATCAAATTCTTGCTCTGCCTCTTTCCTGGCTCTGAAAGGAAGGGCCTTTTAAGCTGCCACCCCCCAGAGCTGTCTTCCTCAGAGAGGTTTGCTTTACGTCAAGTGCCCCAGCTCTTTCATGAGGGCTCTGCCGTTCATTCTGAATCGCAGTTTCTGCTTTGGTCCAAAGCTGTCAATTTTTCTCTTCCGTTTAAATTTGGATTTAAAGGTGCACACACGCACACTCACATACACCTCCTGAGCACCACCACTAAGCATGGGCAGGTGGGAGGCAGGAGGGGAGATGAAGAAAGAAGGCAGGAAAGGGCTGTTGGCTGTGTCCTGTGTGAATGGCTCTATACTTGTGCCCTTTTTGGAGGCTTCAGATCTCTCTCCCTCTGAGCAAGCACCAGGGCATTGAAGGCTACTTTGAAACATGACAGGCTTTGGGTGTGTATGTGCGTTCTTGTGCAATGAAACACAAAAATCTAGTTCCTTATCAGAGTGACTAACATTTCTTTCCTCCTTAATGCGGGCCTTGATCTCTTCCCCGACTGAGTGTTCTGATTCTCTCCAGCTTGCCTTATCAGTCGGTGAACCTGCATCAAAGGACACAGAAACTAGGCCTGGCTTAGCCTATTAAGGCCACTGACCACAGCCCAGGGGCAACACCTGGGGAACAGATGCCAGCTCAGCGGCCTTGAATGAGGAAATCCCCAATGTCATCTGCCTCCTCAATTGTACAAACTTGGAGAGCAAAGAGAGAGTTGCCTCCTCCTCGTACTTTTCTAGTGTCAGCAGAGTAGTCCACTGCCCAGATTGTTCTACGACCTACCCCCCATCCTATTCCATATCATCCCCATTAATTTGACTCAAACAACTGTTTAAATAAAGGTGAGGTTTTATAAAGTACAAGCACAGTGTAATACATAAGCTCTGGACTTTGGAATCAGCTAGATGTGGGTATTTCCCACTCCACTTCCAGTTTGTAAATTCTAAACTTCAATTTCCCCATCACTAGAGTACAAAGATTATGCCCCCCTCATTGGATTATAGTGTCATACATAAGGTTCTGAAAAACAGGGCCTAGTTCATATAGTTCAATAATTGTTAGCCATCATTATTATAATTATTCCTTAAACATCTTGCAAGTATCAAAGCATTTGCCATCCCCTATTGTAGCTTCATCTCCTTTTCTATGAGAAAGGACTCTAGGTCCCATGTCAACAGAAGAAGGTCTGAGACCCAGAAGCTCAGTGGAGGAGAAGGTGAGGGCTAAGGAAAACAGGAGAGACTGAGAACCACTGCTTTGCTGAGCATGAGCAGGGCCCAAGAACTCAGGACCCATAATTTCTGTTACTCATGGCTTTCCAGTCTAAACTGTACATTTTACCCACATTCTACTATTTCTAAATTTGAAATGCACTTTCCATTAGTATCTTTAATCAAGAAGCCTATTTTCCTCAAAAAGGAAACAGTATATTGATGGTACATCCTATAATTAATTATGTCTTTAGAATTCAGAAGATTAAGTCTTTCAGAAGAGAATAAGGCTTTTTCAACCCCACTTTGAATACCGGGTACCAGACTGGTTTCAGAATAGCCCAGAGGGACAGCTAGCCATCTGTTGTCTAAGCCTTGATATTTGGAAATCAGTTCACTAGGAAATGGAGGGAAAGGGTAGGGACCTGCTGTCATTCCTGGAAACCTCCCTAGCAACTTGAGGGCATCATGGGAACTTCCCATTTAGATCTATAGAGATTGTCCGACTCTAACTGTAATTCAAAATCACCATGTGGCAATGACCATACAGATATCTAACCTTCTTTAGAGAGTGAACCCCACTTGTAAAGACCCATGCTGTGAGTTTCAGAGCCTCATCTTATGTATATAATCCTCCCTCAATATTTGATAATTGGTTACTTCAACCGTTGGCATTTACAAAGTGCCCCCCACATGCCAGGAGCTTGGGACACAAAGATGAGTACACCCCCAGGGACCTTACAGAGGATACAAACAATTAGGCTGTTTCCTAATTGCATGATACAGCCACATGCCCTATTCAATTCTGCAGGTTGGGGTTACTTATTTTCAATTTACAGATGGAGAATGGATGCTGTACACGGTTAACAGATTCACACAAGGCCAAATACCTCATAAAACCTTAAATGGATACAATTAATATTTCAGCCCTATTTAATACTGCAACCTGCCCCCTCACTCCAACATCCTGATTCTCTACCTCTGCTCTGCTTTTCGTTTTATGCTTGTTGGTTCATTTTTTCATGTCTCTTAGCACTTTCCATCATACTACATTATTGACTTACTATTTTGGTGATTTTTTTATTGAGCAGTTCTGTCTCAATTCACTAGATTGCAAATGCCATTGATGATTCTGTTTTGCTAGTTAACTGCACACAGAAGATGCTTAGTAGATTGTTGTTGAATAAACAAGTTAATGAATGATTCTAAAGGTTCAACTCTTTCTTCTACTCCTATTGCAATGCTCATTAAGTCCATAATAAGCAGTGTTTAGAGGTGTAAATAAATTGCTATGGGAGCTAAGTGAAAGTTAAGAACATTGACTAAACCTGGGGACAGAAATCTGGAAAAAGTCTTAAAGCCGAGTCTATCAAAGTATGGCCCATTGATGACCTGTTTTAGGACACCAAGACGTGCTAAAATTGCCGTTTCTGGATCCCACTCCAGATGTACTGCATTAAGTTTTCTGAGCCTACGAATGTGCATTGTAATGTACTTCTCATGCTATTGGTATGTACTCCAAAGTTTGTGAACTGCTGAAGGGTTACAGCTGGTAGATGGGCCTTGGGACAGCAACGGGGAAAGGGCAATAGCACTATAGAATGATTTTATAGATGGAGAACTGAGGGCCAGATGTGTTCAGTTATTTGTCCCAAATCAGAAAGCCAATAAGCCAGAATTTGGTGTCAAGGATTTTTCTGGTGCCTTTTATTGGCTTCGGGGATCATCTTTTACTTCTTTACATGCCTATAATGTAATACTTAATCCATAGTCATTCAATAAATATTTATTGAACAAGACAATGCCTTATACTGTGGAACTAGATTGAGTAATTTCTCTAACCCTCACAACTCTTGGCAGTGGGGACTTCTCATTTATATGAACCTTCCAGGCAAATGCTCAAATCTGAGACTTGAAAGCCTAGGCCCTTGAGTAGGCCAAAAGCAGACAGACTGTGACCAACCTGCCCGTGGCAGCATCTAAGGCCCTGTCTGGCCTGCAGGGATGCTAGCGATGGGGTGGGAGCAGCCTGGAGGTGGGGGAAAGGCAGTGGAAAAGTGGATGAGAGTGAAGCACCCCAGTCTGTCCAGACTGCTTTGTACCTCTGTGTCACGGTTCTCAGCCATCCCAAGGTGTGCGCGCACACACACGCACACACTAACAAAGGCCATCCACAAAGCAACAGCCCCAAAGTTACTTTGGCTTCCTGCCAAGTCCCTGCATATCATCTCCAATTCTGGGAGTCTATTAGTCCTTTACTTTGCCAACCAAGGGCTTAATCTGAACAACAATAAAAAAAAAAAAAATGAGAGAGAGAGAGAAGATTGTCATTAAGTTTTATTTTTACCACAAGTTTCAAAAAAAATGAGAAAAAAAAAAACACCCTGACAACATCCCATGTCCCGTCACATCCCAATTTTACAGTATAGCTGTGGGGTGTGTGATCCGCAGCCAGAAATAAAACAGGACTGGGAGAGCCAGCCATCTGTCTGGAAGCACACACGGTCCCAGATGGCGCTTCCTTTCTGGCTTTCTGGTAACAATCTCCTCTGTCTAACGAAATGAGGCAGAAATTGCCCAGTGAATTAGTGAGGGTGATGAACCCCATCCTCCCAGCTCCAGCATTAGGATTTGAAACCCTCAGCAATACTCAATTTATTTGTACACATTATCTGGCCCTTGCTATTGTCATGCATCAGAACTGTTCTATATTTTCAAAATGTGTGTGTGTGTATGAATTTTTCAAGGGCAGGAATTGTTTCCTTTCTTTCTCATGCACCCAGTCCTAGCCCACCCACAGGGCAATGTGCATTCTGTGCCCTGCACACAGTGGGGATAAACGCTTACTGACTGACTAGCTGGCTTAGTAGCAGGCCAAGTACCTGACTAGAGAAGAGGAAAGCATTCTGCAGACGCCTTGTAACTACAGTGTGCCTTTGCTTTGCTACCAGCTGCCCAGGGGCAGTTTTTCGAGGATCAATGCAATATCAACCTAAATACATGGGGTTTTTAAGATACGAACTAGGGGTGGAAGGAGGCAAGAGGTGGTTCGTCAATACGATGTTGTATACAGACCCCTGGATTGGCCTTCAGAAGACTATCTTAACTCTGCTAGTAAGTATATGGTGTCTCAAAAGTCGCCCCTAAAGTATCCATATGTAGGGAAAACAGGAAATTGTAGCTAAATGTACCTTTATTTACAAAATATTCATTACAAAATTTTACAAAGAGATGGCCAACACAAAAAGAATATTTTGTAAAATTTTGTAATGAGTATTTGTAAATCAGGGTGCATTTAACTATAATTTCTCAATTTCCCTTTGCATGGTGACTTTAGAGGTGACTTTTGGAGCACCCTAGAGTATGAGACTTTGAACAAGGAAGATATTTAACCTTCAGGAACTTGAGATTCTCATTTTGCATATTAAATTCTGAGGTCTTTGGGCACCATGAGTCACATCAGAGTCACCTAAAGCACTCATTAATACAGATTTGTGGCTCCACCCTCAAAGTTTCTGATTCAGTAGGTCTGGTACGAGGCACCTGTTTTCCTTCTAACAATTTCCCAAGTGGTGCTAATGCTGTAGGCCCAGGAACTACACTCCCAAGGGTTCCTGGGCTAGCATGTGCCATACACAGAGCAAGACTTCAGAAATGTTTGTTTACCCAAATGAACACGCAAGTGAATCTGCAAAATGTTACAAGAACTAGGTCTCACAGCAACCTCAAACACTGGGCTTAAGCAAGTCTCTTGCCTCAGCCTCCCAGGTAGCTGGGACTACAAGCACCCACCCCAACTCCCAGCTATTATTTTGTTGTTGTTGCAATTGCCGTTACTTTAGCTGACCCAGGCCGGGTTCAAACCCGCCAGCCTCGGTGTGTGTGGCCAGAGCCCTACCCACCGAGCCATGGGCACTGCCAGAAATAGGTAATTTTTGACCTTACTCTAATAACTATAGACCATAATGACCACCTCCTTCTTTGAGTTTTAGAGTCATGGATTAGTGACTATGTACAGGACTCAACACAATCCATCAACACGCAGATAAGAATCTCATAGTACTCCTTCAGGTTAGAAACCTTTCCAGCTTATAAAACCTTTAGTAAGCTAAAAAAGCAACCCAAAAATTTAGATAGGAAGATAACTATAATAGTGTTTGGAATGAAATAACTGTATTCTTAGTGGATATTTTAAACCCAAGAAGATAAAGATTAAGTAAAAAAATTCCTTATTGAATCTGTATATAAACCTTTTTCTAGGGGGAAAAAAACTGCCCTAAAGATTAAAAACACTTACATATAACAAGAAAATGGGAATTTTCAGTTTCATTCTTTGGTTTCAGACAATTGGTTGTTAATCAAGGGATCAATATCACTCATCCTTAAAATGCTAAATAAATTAGGTTGGTTTTGTTTATAACTACAGCTTAATGTTATTAAGCCTGGCTAGAAATTAATTAATAAAAAATATCCTTTACCGGGCGGCGCCTGTGGCTCAAGGAGTAGGGTGCCAGTCCCATATGCCGGAGGTGGTGGGTTCAAACCCAGCCCCGGCCAAAAAAAAAAAAAAAAAAATATCCTTTACCTTGACCAAGGAAATCTTTGAGGAAATCTTGGTCAAGGTAAAGGATAAAATATTATCTGAAATAAAAAATTTTCTATGGACTTCCTGAATCTAAGATAATGATATTATACTAAAAGGAAGCTATTAGTGGTCTCACTTATTCAACCTTACTCATTAACAAGTAATGAGAAGCATTTTTTAAACTTTTTTTTACTGAAAAATAAGAATTGTATATATTTATGATGTACAACATGATATTTTGTTTATTTTTTAATAAGTAAATCTCATTTAATTATAATAGTAGCTTTGTGAAGCACACCATTATATAATACATTGGTTATACTTCCTCTTTCAGTTACAATAATAGATTTTTAGTGACTAGAATGAATTGAGAATATTTTCACATCTAGTAATAATAATTTCTAAAATTTTTTCACATTGAGTAATGATGATTTCTACAGAAGCAGAAAATAAATTTATCACATAGCTGGCATATACTATGCAAATATGTGTGTTACACAGAAACATTTATTAAAACCAGAAAGGACAAAAATGTTTGCTGGAATGAAAAAAATAAATATAACAAAAATAAAACATGATACAGTCATGATATTATTCAAGTATTCAAGATCTTACCTAATGGATCTTAAACACAATAAGCAAAATGTGATTGCTATATAGAAGTATCAATTAAATGATTTAAAGGAAATTAATACAGCTTTTCTTTTTGTTTTTGTTTTTTCTTGTTGTTGTTTTGTTGTTACATGGATTGCTTTTATAATGCTTGAGTCATGGTTATAAATGTGTCCATCATCCAGATAGTGTTCACTATACCTGTTAGGTAGATTTTCACCCATCTCTTTCTCTTCCCTTCCCTCTGTTTGATTTCTGTTGAGCTTTACCACCCTCTATGCACGTGTGTGTTCATCAGTTACTTCCAATTTAATAGTGCATACATGTGGTGCTTGTTTTTCCATTCTTGAGATACTACACTTAGGAGAATGGTCTCCAGATCCATCCAGATTGTTGCAATAGGTAATAAGTAATCCTTCTTTATGACTGAATAGTATTCTAGGTATGCATATGCCACATTATGTTAACCCTTTCATAAATAGATGAGCAGGTATCAATGTAGCCAATCACCTAAAAAATCCTATATTCAGAATTCTTGTGGTTATCCCTTGGCAGAGAATGCAGAATCCTGGTCCACATGATGTCAGCCACATCAGTGAGTTGTGCTTATAGCACGTGCTCCTGCTATGATGTGATAAGAAGGGCATTTAACCCCTGCTCCCTCCTTCCAAAAACCTGGAATCCCTGTCTAACCATGAGAAAATCATCAGACAAAACAAAATGGAGAGACCTTTTACAAAATAACTTACTTCCTCCAACCCTTCAAGTCATCACAAACAAAATAAATTGTCATAGACCATGGAAGAAAAAGAGACATAAAAACTAAATGCAATGTAGTAGCTCAGATGGAATCCTGAAACGGGTTTTTTAAAAAAACTAAAATTCAAAGAAAGCATAATAACAATAAACAATGTTGGTTTCTTACTAGTGACAAATACATCATAGTAATGTAAGATGTTAGCAATAGGTACAAATGAGGGACAGATATAAAAATGAGGGATAGATCTCACAAACTATCTTTGCAACTAATTTAAAAAAACAAAAATATTTATTGACTAAACTATGCCTTCAAATTAGTCTTTGGGGAACAAAATAAAAATAAATGAAAAAAATGGATATAACAAATGAACAGATGGGAACCTCAACAGAAACATGGAAAGTTTAAACTACTAAAATTAAAAAATTGAAAAATATAATATCTGGCATAAAAATTTACTGGATGAGCTCAATAGATTAGATATTGAAGAAGTATCAGTCATTAAAATGAAAAACAGGGCAATAAACTAAAGCATGAATGTGCACAAAAGAATGGGAAGAAAAGAAATAGATAGTAAGTGGCCAATGGGACAATAGGTGGTCAAACATACAAGGTCTGACAATAAGTTCACAAAATCATCTTAGAAAAAATGCTACATACCTCATTGCTGAAGATCATGACAGTCATCTTTGAAGTACATCTAAGGGAAGTCTTTCCCTTCCCTATGCATTGATGCCAGCACCTAGTTCACCCTTCAAAGCACTTTTGTAACTCTTTTACTGGAACAGCCATCAAAGCTGTTGTCATATTACCCTGACATCTGGAATGTCATCAAAATGTCTTCCTTTCAATATTTCTTTTATCTTCAGGTAAAGAAAAAGTCATTGGGGACAAGATCAGTAAGCAGGGAAGGTGTTCCAATAGTTATTTGTTACTGGCTAAAAACTCTCTCACAGATAAGTGCCATGTGAGCTGGTGCATTGTCATGATGCAAGAGCCAGAAGTTGTTGGCCAAGATTTTAAGGTAAGATTTTCCTAACTGTTTCTCTATAGATGTTTACTTGGCTTTCTATGCTTCTCACAGTCAGCCAATGATTTTCTGCACAATTTGATGAATTTTTACAATGTTGTCATCAATTCTGTTGGTTACTAGCTGCTCTGACCTCTCTTTATCAGTGACACTTTCTTCACTTCAGAAAAATGTTCAATCCATTAGTACACTGTTTTCCTCATGGCATTATCCCCATAAACTTGGACTAACAGGTCCCTGATTTTACTTCCACTCTTGCCAAGTTTCACAAGAAATTCGTAAATGTTTGTTCATTGCTCTAACTCGAGCTCCAACATCCTCAGGATGTCACACAAAAACACACAGCAAATATAATGCACACTGCTCAGAAAGATGCTGCCACATGTAGACATGAATACAACTATGAGATACTGATATAGCAAGGTTATGAAACCTTCCTGAGTTGTATGTACAGTGCTGCCAATGTACATGGTGGCAAGTTCATGAACTTAAATGTCACATCTTGTACGTGTTATTAGAGTTATAGCACAAGCAGATTGAATGATTGGACCAGGATAGAAATGCAAAGTAATAATAGTGACTAACTTGTTGCAACTTTAATTAAAAAAAAAAATATGTGGGTATAAGATGCTCAACAAACCTCACGCAAGAAAAAACAAAGAAAACTATACTTAGCAAGACTGATGAATGCCAAAAGCAAAGGCAAATTTCTAAAATCTACAAGAAAGAAAAAGACACTATCTGCAGGGTATTAATTATAAGAATTATTGCTGACTCTCTGTCAGAAACAGTGCGAGATAAAATATAACAGGAAGGCATTTTTAAAGCATAACAACATTTCTGTAACAAGCTAAAGTACCTTTCAAAAACGAATACAAAATGAAGAGATTTTCAGATAAACAAAAGCTGAGAGAATTTATCATCAGCAGATCTATACAATAAAAATGCTTGGGGAGTTCTTTAGTTTGAATGGAAATGATACAAGATGGAACTAGAATTTACATGAATAAATGAAGCATGCCAGATAGAGTAAATATGTGGGTAAGCATAAAAGACCATTTTTCTGCAGCTTAATTTTCTTTAAAATGCAATTAACTAAAGCAAATATTTTTTAATATTATTATTGAGTTTATAAAATATATAGAAATAGAATGTGGCCAGACGCACAGCCTGTAATCCTAGCACTCTGGGAAGCCAAAGCGGGTGGATTGCTTGAGCTCAGGAGTTCAAGACCAGCATGAGCAAGAGAAAGACCCCATCTCTAAAAAAAAAAACAGCTGGACATTGTGGCACATGTCTGTAGTCCCAGCTACTTGGGAGGCTGAGGCAAGAGGATGGCTTGAGCCCAAGAGTTTGAGGTTGCTGTGAGTTATGATGCCACAGCACTCTACCAAGGGTGACAAAGTCAGACTGTCTCAAAAAAAAAAAAAGAAAGAAAGAAAGAAAGAAATAGGAAGTGTTATGAAAACAATAGCAAGAAGGATGGAAGTGTTTAAATGTAAATATATTTACTACGGTTATTATACTATATATCAAAGAGGTTCAAAGTTAACTGGGATAAGTTATAAATGCACATTGCAATAAACTGTGGCTCAAGGAGTAGGGCAGGGTGGCGCCTGTGGCTCAATGGAGTAGGGCAGCGGCCCCATATGCTGGAGGTGGTGGGTTCAAACCCAGCCCTAGCCAAAAACTGCCAAAAATTAAAAAAAAAAAAAAAAAAAAAAGGAGTAGGGCGCTGGCCCCATATACGGTAGGTGGCAGGTTCAAACCTGGCCCCAGCCAAAAAATAAATAAATAAATAAATAAAACAAGCATGGCAAAGAAGCCAATTTAAAAAATGCGATTGAATTTGTATTTCATAATTTATCCAAAGAAAAGGCATAAAAAAAATTACAGATGCAACAAATAGAACACAAAGCAATCTGATAGACTTAATGTTAGCCATATCAGCAATTATACTAACTGCAATGAATTAAACCTTATACTAGATAAAGGCAAAGATTGTCAGATTGAATTTTAAGGAAAAAAGCACGATCTAGCTTTATGTTATTTACAAGACGCTTATGTTGAATACAAAGACAGAGACGGGTTAAAATGAAAAGATGGAAAAAGATATACAAAATAGTTTTTTGATAACACAAAATTAGATATTAATAAAAGAAATATTTCTGGTGATAAAGGGAAACATAATTGGCATGGAACCAGGGCCCGCATCTGTAATCTCAGCACTTTAGGAGGCTGAGGTAGGAGGATTGCCTCATGACAGAAGTTTGAGACCAGCCTGGGCAACATAGTGATACTCCCTCTCTACAAAGTAATTTAAAAATTAGTTGGGCATGGTGACAAATGCCTGTAGTAGCACCTACTTGGGAGGCTGAGGTGAAAAGATCACTTGAGGCCAGGAGTTGCTATGTTCATGCACTCCAGCCCAGGCAAAGGAGCAAGATTCTGAAAGAGAGAGAGATAAACAGTTCATAATGATGAAAGAGTCAATTCATCAAGAAGACAAAATGACCTTTAATGTCTGTGTACCAATAATATAGCTTCAAAACATATGATGCAAAAACTAACAGAATTAAAGAAAAGAAAACAAATGCACAAGTACAAGTAATCCTTATAATACTCTTATATTAATAACTGATTTTAAAAAATGTAGAATAAAAACTGAAAAAGAGGCAACAACTGTAGCTCATTGGGTAGGGCGTCAGCCACATACTCTGACCCAGGCCAGCTAAACAACAATGACAACTACAACAAAAAAAAATAAGCGGGTGTTGTGGCAGGCACCTGTAGTCCCAGCTACTTGGGAGGCTGAGGCAAGAGAATCACTTAAGCCCAAGAGTTTGAGGTTGCTGTGAGCTGTGATGTCACAGCACTCTACCCAGGGCAACAACTTGAGACTCTGTCTAAAAAAAAACTTAAAAAGAATATTGAGATTTGAATAGCATTATCAAGGTGCTTAATCTAGTTCTCTTTTATAGAATCTGTGTACAATAGGGCGGCACCTGTGGCTCAAAGGAGTAGGGCACCGGCCCCATATGCCAGAGATGGTGGGTTCACACCCAACCCTGGCCAGAAACTGCAAAAAAAAGAATCTGTATACAACAACTTAAGAAAGCACAATTTTTTTCAAGGACATAGAACATTCAAAATACACAAAATGCTGTGCCATAAAACAGGTATCAATAAACAACTGAAATCAGACCAAATATGTTCTCTGTCCAAAGTGCAATTAAACTAAGTATCATTAACAAGTTATATTAAAATCCTCAATATTGGAAAATTAAACTATGTACTTCAAAATAACTCATGAGTCAAAGAAGAATCCTCAAAAACTTACAAAATATTTCTACATAAATTATATTGAAAATAAAACATATGAACATGTATAGGATGCACCTAAACTAGTGATTAAAAGGAAGTTGATAGTTTTAGATGCTTATATTAGGAAAGAAGATTTGAAAAAAGATAGATTTAAAATCAATTATCTAAGCTTCATCCTTAAAAAGCTAGGAGAAAAGGAACAAATTAAATTCAAAGTAAATACAATGTAGGAAATACTAAATCTAAGAGCTGAAAGCAATGAAACAAAAAAAATGACCAAAATTTAAAAAAAACTTAAAAAAGCAAACTTAAGTCCTTCGAAAGAGACTCAATACAGGAAATTACAAATTAGAAGCAGTCATTCTTCCCACGTTGTAGGTTTTTGTTGTTTTATTTTTTCTAGACAGGTGTCTGAAACCACAGCAGTAGTTTTGAATTTGAGGGGAGCCAGCCCGAAGACCCCTCAAACCCACCGAAAGTAGCACAGCAGAAAAACATAAGAAAGAATCTGGGTCCTTGACAATATGGTGGAGGCACTGAATTACCTACTTTAATGTAATGTATCATGTTAAGTAAAATAATAAAATCTTTGTTTAAGCCATTTTAAAATACATTTTCTCTTAATTACCACCTAAAACATCCTAACTAATATAACTGGTTTAACCAAATTATAAACCTGATACACTAATGACAGAAAATGTGGAATGTGAAAACTCTTCTTGAGTTGGTCCAGTAGGAAGCATCAAAGATTAGCACACCATTGTTCCATTTATAGATCAACCAAACCTTGTCTCCTGAAACGTTCCAGAAAAAAATTGTAAAAACCAGGAAGTCATGTTATTTCTCTTGTAGACATCACTTATCCTAAGCTTACACAAGGATCTCTGCCAGACTCCGAAGAGCAAATAGTTAGCTCAGAGTGTAGTCCAAGAAAAAGCAAGCTCTGTAAGTGTATTAATCATGTGTTACTTTTTTTTTTTTTGAAATAGCGTCTCACTTTGCTGCCCTCAGTAGAGTGCTAGAGTGTCATAGCTCACAGCAACCTCAAACTCTTGGGTTCAAGGGATTCTCTTGCTTCAGCCTCCCCAGTAGCTGGGACAATAGGCGCCAGCCACAACGCCCAGCTATTTTTAGAGATAGGATTTCGCTCTTGCTCACCCTTGCCTGTGAGCTCAGGCAATCCACCTGCCTCTGCCTTGAAGAGTGCTAGGATTGCAGGCGTGCGCCACCACGCAAGGGGTTTACCCATGTGTTTCTAAAGCTTTGATACCTGGGGCTTTGCTAACTCTGGAGGGATAGCTCTTCTCAGAGATAGACTACTCCTAGAGATAGTAAAGAACTCAGCAGGCAGCATACCTTTCATATGCAAATTAACCAATCCAGAGCACTCAACCACATCCTTATCCATTGGGCTCTAACATTTCAGACCACTCATTCCCTTGTGCCAATTACCCCAGGGACAGGTATTTATCTGGTGAATAAGTACAACTCTACACCCAAATTATTCAAATTTGCCAATCCTAAAACTGTTGGAACCGTAATAAAGGCTTTTGCTCACATTTCTCCCTTATGACCCCCACTCCATGGCATGGCAGGCCCCTTCCCTCTTAAGAATGGTAACTATCTTTTCAATGGTAGTCATATCCTGATCTGTTGGCCTTTTTTTAACCTGAATAATAACAATGCACTTTTCTTTTTTGAGACAGTCTTAATCTGTCACCCTCAGTAGAGTGCCATGATGTCATAGTTCACAGTAACCTCAAACTTAAACGATTCTTTTGTCTCACTCTCCTGAGTAGCTGAGACTATAGGCACCCGATGTTTTAAAAAATAGCTGGCTATTGTTTAGAGATGGGTTCTCGCTCTTGCTTAAGCTGGTCTCCAATTCCTGAACTCAAGCAATAGACCCACTTTGGCCTCCCAGAGTGCTAGGATTACAGGCGTGAGCCATCTCACCTGGCCTAATACACACATTTTAAAACAGTAGGAAAAGAATAAAGTAACCTATAAAACAGAAGAATGGCATTTACATCTAAATTAGATCAACATGACATCTAAATTCTGTGATGTCAAATCACATTTATTAAAGCGCCCATGTCCTTGTCTACTGGTCCTGAATATACTCCCCACATACCCTAGGAGGAACTCATCTCTTTATGGGACCCCAAGAAATGTTGCAATCATAGCTGTAACTCATATGAAGTAGGACAGACCTAACAATGTCCACTTACCCTTGTATAAAGTAGGGATCACCTGTTCTTCTGCAGTGTGGATTTAGATGTGTTTAATCCAGAGCCTGACAAGGAGTTCAACTTAAAGGTTTCCTTCTCTAATAGATGTTAATGCTACAATGGGGGCAGTGAAGCTCTGCCTCCAGTTCCAAAGACATCCTCCCCTCGTTATCAAGAAAGTTCTGGTTGAACCTGAACTATCATTGAGCAGAATATCTTCACGGATATGAAAATGGTAGCCCTTACTTCCCTCCTCCTCTGTCAGCTCTGAGGACGTCTAGACCTCTTTGTCCTGTGGTTAATTTAAAGAGTGTTGTGCAAGGTTGCCATATTTTTTGTCCTGGTGTGTATAAAAATCCTTTTTCCTTAATTTTCCTTTTTTATCCACTCCATCCATGGACTGACTTTTTTTTATTGCTATGAAGTTTTCTGATTATTTACTGAATAAAATTCGAGTTATTTAGGGGCACATCCACAAACCAGACACTACCCCGATGGCCCTGTGTGTTTGCATTTTCCTGCTCCCACTCACATAACAAGTCTCTCTGTATTAGCTGCACCTCATCGCAGGAAACCACCCTTGGTTGCCTCTTCTGTGCTTCCATGACCTCCTAGGCAATGTGGGTACTGTCACCTGTATTATACTGTGTACTTGAGCGTCAGTATCCTGAGGGCATAAACAGTGCTTATGCCACAAGTTAACATCTTACAAGTGTATTGGTTGACTGTGCTGACAACAAAGGAATAAACCCCCTTGACTCCCTAGTGTAGGGTCTTGGCCGAGCTGCCACGTCTGCTGAGCTACCCTGTTTCCCCGAAAATAAGACAGTGTCTTATTTTAAGGTGTGCTCCCAAAGATGCGCTAGGTCTTATTTTCAGGGGACGTCTTATCTTTCCTGTAAGTAGGTCTTATTTTCGGAGGGTGTCTTATTTTCGGGGAAACAGGGTATTTCCCAGGTTCTCATAGCCTCCTAGTCACTATATGCTCTGTGCTCTGTGACATCAGAGGGAAGAGGGTGAGGGTGGCTCGTTTTAGAAGCAGAATGCTAGCCCCTAGGATCTTGGAATCCTCACCAAGGATGATTTTCTCTTTGTCACTTTGTGGCTCCTCAGGTGTCACTCAAACAGTGAAGATCTCCTATCCTATTTACATGAGGTTTAAATGTGTTTTCACACATCTGCCTAGTGAAGGACTTTCCCTAATGCTGATGGTTAATTACCTGACAATGAATCCTCTCTCCTGGGAGGAGGGAAAGCATCACTGGGGAAGGACTGAGGAAATTATTTGGATGGAACTTGATCACACAGAGAAGTTCACAGCGTGAAGCACTATTGCTTGGGGAGTGCTTTCTCCATAGCCACCATCCTGCCTCCAATCCCTCCCGGACCTTCCCTTCTTACTCATTTTCTCCCTGTTTCCTCTTTCAAATCACAGAGAATGCCAAGTAACCCTCTGATTTTTTAGGAGATTTCATTGTACCTGGTAATGTATGATTTATACACATAAATAAAATGGGATTCTGAGGGAATAAATTCTAAGTGGAATATCGATAAATCTCCCTCCAATGATATCTCTATGATTCCCTCTGTCTCCCTTCCCCCGCTGCCTTTCCCAGGGTGGGTGAATGGTCTGTTATTTCCCTCGGAAGAAATCAGGGGGAGGGGAAGGCAAAAGGGAAGTAGGGGGAGAGCTTGTGTGAGAAGTTTAACACAGAGCTACATTGAAATGTAAATTCCTTCCAGTTATTAAGCACTGAAAAACAGCTCTTGCCAGCCCTTTGTTCCTTTCTCCGAGTCAGGATGTGTAATCTAGAAGAATAAATATACAGTTAGATTATCAGCCACACGGAAAAATCTGTACCATATATATTCAGAGCCCCACTTCCCACTGTCACCCTCTCCCTTATCAAGAAGATTCTGGTCATAGCCACAAATCACTGGTCAGAACATCTCTAGTAGGGGTTAGATTAGTTTCTGCTTGTCCCAACCCGCACACCTCCCCCATCCCCAACCCCATTAGCTGTCTGGAAACCCAGACCTCCTTCTGAGGCCTTAAACACAAACCATCTGGTTTGCTCCTTCTTTCAGCCTAGCTTTGGAGACTGTTGACTAGGGCCTTCTTTTCCGATGGGGAATACTTTCCCAACATTTTTGCCTTGAGTTGCAGGGCTCACAGCTTGGGATGAATGACTTTGTGCTCTAATTTACATTTTTAATACCTCCTTAAGTTCAGGAACCCACAGATCTTCCTAGGAGACTGTTGTCAGTCCCCTCCTTGCCATTCTTCCATTTCAATACAAGAAATTCCACCAGAAACCCATGAAGGTGGCATGGCACGGTACAGTTCTGCACAGGCAGTCCCAGAGCAGTGGAGTCTTGGCTTGGTAGACCCTTCACCTGAGTCACCTCTGTCTCTCACCAGACAGCTCCTTGAGGTCAGACACCATAGCACTTTAGGCCTTGCTCTTTGTCCTCCTCCTCTGCTCTTCTTCCCCATCATGGGCCTAGCATGGACCAGGCATACAAAAACTTGGCTGATGGTGAGAAGTCAAGGATCGAAAATAAAATATTATTCCAACACGTGAACTAAAGGAAATCAGTGTCCAGGTTCTGTGTGGGCAACGCAGCCTTAATTTCCACCTGGGTGCGGGTGAGCTGAGCTCGAGAAGGAAATCAGCACATGGGTTAAGGTGGATGGGAATTTAAAGGGTCAGAGGGGTAGGGATTGGCACATTCACTCTTTCCCATGTGGGACATCCGTGCATTCATTTCTTCCTGGGAGGGTTGGTTCTATTAGGGCAGGTGGATTCTCTTTGGGCAGGTCCCTGCATTGACTCTATCACAGATTTTGTAAGATAATAAGATCACTTAAGACAGAATATGCATTGGTGTGTGTGGGGGAGGGGGAGAAGCAGCTGGAGGAAAGGAATAGCCTCTGTTTCAACATTCAGTAAATACTGTGTTTGCTTAAATCTGGGCCTTTCTTTTTAAATGGGTTTTGCCAGAGTAATGGTTGTTATGAAAGAATAGTCACTGGCTCTTTACCTGTCAGCCAGGACTCCTGTGTTTTCCCTAGAAATACAACGTTTCTTTATCTCACAGGACTTGGTAACGAGTGTCACTTTGTTCTAATGCTTATCAAGGTCTGGCTTAATATTTATAAGGCCTCTAGTCCTCGATCTCCTACAGGGTGTCCTAAAAGTCTCCCCTAAAGTCACCAAACATAGGGAAAATGAAATTGTATCTAAATGCACCTTTATTTACAAAATATTCATGACAAAATTTTACGAAGAGGTGGCCAAATAGAGACTATTTTGCAAATATTTTGTAAAATTTTAAATGAATATTTTTCAAATGAAGGTACATTTAGCTATAATTTTCCATTTTCCTATGTATGGCAACTTTAGGAGAGACCTTTGGGAGACTTTGTAGCTTTGTAATCTCTTTAAGAATATGGGCCAGACAGCAGTCATTTTGCTACACGAAGTCCTAAGTGTAGTCTTAAGTCAAGGAAATGCTCAGTAGATTCCTACTGATTTAAGTTCAACTGAATCTTTCTCTTATCCTCCCTGTGACCTGCTGTTCTTTACCAAAACTCTTACTCTTGCCCAAAGGCCAAGAATCTTTGGGCTCTGGCATGGGTTCCTGCTTCAACAAGAGCCCTTGCTCCCACCTGAACTGGCTCCTCACAATGTCTGATGGCCCAAGTATCCCTTCTGTTCCTGGCTATCTTGACTTTTGACTGCCTTCCTTCCTAACCCCTCTGGGATTTATGTTCCTTAGAATGCTGCCAAATTTATGCCCCACTGCTTGCCGTAACAGTACATTTATTGCAAGCACAGGCCAACCTTGTCTTGTCTGTTGGCTTTTTGATCAGCTGAGTTGCTGCATGAATACTATTGAGCCTGACCTGTCCACTGGTACAGCTGCTAAGGGGCCTGTCTGGCCAGGATCCTCTTTAGTCTCAGCACATTTCCTAGCAACAAAGCTCAGTTAATGCTGGTGCTGACACAAGACCAGGTACAAAACACAAAGAAACAAAGAGAAGCAGAATCTACCCTCACATTTCCTCCACTTTACAACAAAACTAATTTTAATTAAATGCAACTGAACTTTAATTAACAGATCTAGAGTTCCACTGAAGAAATTTCCTTGCGGAAGAAATCCTTTAAAACAGTATTGATGAATGACTAGAGCTAGAACTCCAGACTCCTAGATCTGAACCAGATGAGCTTGGACATATAATGGAAATGACCAAAGGTGTCTTTTGTTAAATGGCCCTTCTCTCTGGGATGAGCATGTTTGTCTAATGTGAGGGCTTTGAATCTTGCAGTTGCAAAAAACCCAAGAAACATTTTCAAAAAATTAAAATAAAAAAAAAAAACAACCTCCTAAAACAGACCTTAGTAATAAGTTTCTTAGATTCTAAGGGGAGGCCTCCTAGTAGAAGGGTGCTTTACCAAAGGTCTGAAATAGCAGGAACCACATAGACTTTTTTTTTATGAATGAGTGAACAGAAGAATATACAAATAAATTAAAAGGGAATGAAAAAATGAACAATAACAGCTTTTTAAAAGTTACTACGTAAATTTTGCTGTGACAATTGATAGACTGTGAGTACACAGAAGAAAAAATATAAAAGGATCCTTCCTGACCATCGTCTTTGTTTGAGAAAATCTTTATAGTAACACCTCCATTACTTCATTCTATAATGTGGAAAAAGTCCAAATGAAGAGATGGAAACTTTAGGAAATTGTAGTAGAAATGGGTTTCTAGTACCAGCTTCTTCTCCAGTGAAAAAATAAAATCACCTCCTTATACATCTGTTTGCAATTCTTAATTTGCCTCATCTAGACCTGCTTAAAAATAATGCCATTCATGCATTAATTTGATTTATTCTTAAAACTCTTTTACATCAACTACCTCAATTACTCCTTTAACTCCTCTATGAGAATGACAACATTATCTGCATTTTACAGATGGGAGAAACAGAGGCTAGAAATGTTAAGTGAACGTCCAAAGCTCCCCCTCCACTGCTTTTCCTAGTTCATCATGTTCATCTCATAGTTGGAAAACACCTGCGCTCTAAGTCAAAACCCAGATTCTACTTATAATCTGGGCCATGCATTGTTCCTCTGAACTGTCTTTGTTTTCTCCTTTTTGAATCCATAACGATGCATGTATTCGCATTCTAGTTGTTGAGTAACAAATTACCATAAACCTAGTGGCTTAAAACAGAACCATTCATTATCTCACAATTCTGTAGGTCAGAAGTCTCATGAGCTCAACCCGGTTCTCTGTTCAAAAGGTAGAAATCAAGGTGTCGGCCTATCTGGAGACTCTCAGGAAAAATGCCCTTTCAAGCTCCCTCTGGTGGTCTGCAGAATTTAGTTCTTCAAGGTTGCAGGACTAAAATTCCTGTTTTCTTGCTAGCTGTTGGCTAGGAATGGCCCTGCTCCTAGAGGCTGTTCTCGGGTCCTTGCCCCATGGCCATCCCCAAAACGACGCCAGCAATGGCACGTGGAATCCTTCTCGTGCCACACATCCTTCTAACCTCCTCTTCTGTTACCAGCCAGAGAAAACTCTTCTTTTTCAGGTCTCACATCATTAATTTGAGGCCAACTCTCTATTCCTCAAGGTCAACTGATCTAAAACTTTTACCATGTCTGCAAAATCCTTTCAGAGCAGTACCTAGATCAGTGTACAATTGGATAACTCGGGGCTGAGAATTGGGGGAAGGGAAAAATGCAGCTTTTGCTTACCATGAGGGTATGTTAATGTACAGCAATAGAAATCTTTTTGTGAGCACATGTAGTAAGAATAAGATGGCGTTAGTCAGGCTACGGCTCAGACGATATACTCTTGGTCTGACCAGTTTAGTCCTACATGACCTTGACCTCATGTGTTCCATCTTTCTTGTTTTGTAAATTCAGCTTTAACCTAAAAGTGTATATCTTGAGTAGTTTAGGTGTCAGGCAGCCAGACCCACTTCATCCAGTAACATTTTCTCTTAGGTTTATCTACTTTTTCCTTTAATTTGACTTCTGGGGCTCATGTAGACCACTGATGTCTTGCCTAAGACAAGTTACACATCCAACATTTTTCATCAACTTAAAAATCACTTTGACTTCTATATCCCCTCTTCAACCTAAAGGGCTACTTGTAGCCCAGAAATTAACCTTTAGTCCCAGGCTGCCCTGTGCTTGCAAAGGGGGACAAATCCAGGAATTCACTCCCACCTCCGACTCTTCCTTCCTGTTTACATTCATCCTTGGTCAGAAATGGCTGCAGCAACGGTCTTGGCTCCTGGGACAGGAATGCTTTCTCAAGAGCCCTCAAGGTCAATGGGGGTTGGCAGTACTGCCAGAGGGGACAGCTAGCAGGGCAGTGACAAGGATAACTAGGATAATGTGAAAACAAAGAAAAGTAAATCCAGAAGTGAAGTTTTCAGAAAAGAAGAATAAATTATAAGAACAGAGAAAATTAAAGGGAAAGTACAGCAACTGGAGAAAAAGACACAAATAAATTGAAAAGACATTTAGGAGAATATCTGAAGTGCTAACACAGAAGAACAATGAGCAAATGGAAACTGAGCTAAAGAAATTACAGGAAGAATCAGTCTTCAGATAAGTTTCTTCATATCAAAGGAACGTTTGATATAAATAATACGGCATATGGAGTCAATGCTCTGAACCCATTTTTAAGAGATGACTTCTCAGATTTTGAAAAGTTGCTAAAAGAGAAAATCACGCAGTTTGAAAAGTCACAGTTTTGTGCAAGTCTGGAGGATCCTTAGATATCCATCTTTTCTTTGGAAGCTGTGCTGTTCTTTGGAAGTTGGTGACTGTGAAGTGATAAACAAAAGCAAGAAAAGAAAAGAGAAGAAAGGTTGGTCCCTGGATGGGGATTAAAGGCCACCAAGAAAAACAAGACTCATGCAACGTTTTAATCCTTTCCTGGTCTCTTCTTTGTGTTGCCCACTGCTATGGACTGAGTGTTTCTGTTCCTCCCAAAGTCATATGTTGAAATTCAACCCCGAGGTGGTGGGATTGGAGGTGAGCCATTTAGGTCTCCTGAGGTGAGATGAGGTGAGGCTTCATTTACACTAGGTTTAGGTGAGCTCATGAGGGTTGGAGCCCCCATGACAGGACCAGTGTCCTTATAAAAGGAAAAAGAAATGAGAGCCTTCTCTCTCTTCCCACAAAGCAAGAAAGTGGCCATGTGCAAGCCAGGAAAAGCGTCCTCACTACACACCAAATCTGTCAGCATCTTCACCTTGGACTTCCCAGCCTCTGGAACTGTGAGAAATAAATGTTTATTGTTTAAGAAACCATCCAGGCCATAGTATTTGGTTACCACAGCCCCAGCAAACGAAGACACCCACTACTCATAATCCCTTCAACACACAGCACAACTTCTGCCAAAGTGTGACTGAAAGTACAGGTTGTACTTGCTATTTCACTCCTTCATGATTAGGAGCTCAAGGGATTCTGAGGGAATTGGACCCTGTTACCGAGGGGTTAAAATCTGGAAGTTAAATTGCTACCAAATCATAGATTGTTTAAGTAATCCTAATAATGTTATCGTCATTGTCACTGAGTCCACAACGGTAGTGTCACTAAATTGGAGATAAGGGTCATAATGTGGCCAAAAATGTATAGTGTTTACTAGTACCATTCAGCAGCACAGCCCGAACCATTCTTCCTTGAACTACTTCAGAATTTGTGAGGAAAAACAAGTTTCCAAAAAGCACAGGTGGTGTGCACCTAGTTTTAACTAGTTTGAAAATTGCTTTGTCTAAAAATTGAGCCTGAATTTAAAAAATAGATTATAAAGAAGACTGCTTATTGCAGAATGAAGTTACTGCTGCTGAAAAATTTGATACTGAAAAATTAAGTGACCAAACTCTCAATTTAGAAGCTAAAGACGGTAGACCATGATGGTATTGCAAGTTGTGAAATGTTGTAGGTGTCTAGTTTATATTTATTAGACTATTTCTACTGACAGACCTCTTCAGAGATGGAGAGAGGCTCTGTACCTCTGTTCCATTTGCCTGATTTAAGTGTCCGAGAAACAAAATCTCTATGTGCTGTTAGACTGTGATGGGAGGACTTCACGTGGGTTTTGGCATTTCCTTTCCCTTATAAAATGCACTCAGCAAACTTCACCAATTAACAAGAGTTTGATGGATTGTTTTGTTTACCATTATGACATCTGCAATGTTGTATAAGGCAACTAATTTAATAAAATCACTACTGTGAGGACTTTAAAAGAATACTTTGTAGCAAGGAGTTTAAATATACTTATCCATGTGCTTTTTCTCCTATAAAAAACTAGATACATGAATGCTCTGCCAGCTGGCCCCTGAAGCTGGGAGAGGCAGGAACTCCACAAGACTCCCCAGACAGAGTGCAGCCATGCCAACACCTGGATTCCAGCCCAGGGAAATGGGGTTTGGACTGCTGGTCTCTAGAACTGTGACAAAATAAAACTCTGTTTCAAGGAACTGATAGCAAGCTCATTATAGCAGCTACAGCAAACTAATTCATTGCAAGAAATGACTGAACAGGAACAACTGTACCAAGACAGAGACCATCGGGATATTAGACTGACCACTATAAATGAAATGAGACGCTGAGAAGTGGACAAGGCTTGCAAAGGTCAAAGGGGAAATGAGGAACTTCTATTGGAGAAAGAGTGGACAGTGGAGCTGCTGGGACAACCGTTATCTCTGGACTGAGGCACCTGCGCAAGGGGGCAGAGACAAGATGGCTGACTGAAGCCAGCTTTCCACAGAGGCTTCCGTCTAAAAGGAGAGTTAAAGGACAGAAATTTAGCAAGTAACCTGGTGGATTTGAGCTGCACCAAGAGAGAAGGTTGAAGAACGCACATCAACCCCGCTGAGGTGAGCTGTGACCCCAAGGATACAAAAAAAAGGTACTAAATCCATCACCAAGCGGACAGGAGTCCCCTCCCCCATGAGAACAGCTTGGAGTGCCCCACAAACAAAGGAGCAGAGTTCAAAAGTCCTCCCACTACACTCCACGGGAGAGACCCTCTAAAAACTGAACCTACCTCCCCTACTAGGGTGGCATGGCATTCTCCTGCCAGGCATAAAACTGTATAAAACTGTATATATTCTCTACCTGCAACTCTGAGCTCCCAGCACTCCCCTCCACTCTGACTCTGAGGTCTGGAGGCCTGTCCTCCAGAAGTCCAGATTCTTGGGTGATTTCTCAAGGGGTGTGGACAGTGCCTAAACTGTAGCTGGTCAGTGCTGACTCTGGGGCCCAGGAGTGAGGAGAGGACGGTCAGCTGAGAGGGAACCACCCCAGAGCTGCAGTGCCCTGAGGTGCAGAGCAGCAGCCGTCTTTTAGCAACAATAGGGCTCACTCTTGGATATTCTCAAGCCATACCTCCTCTCTCCCTGGGAAACCAAAGGAGTCCGGGCATCTACTCCGGTGGCAACCATCACGGAACAGACCTGGGACGGAAATGCAGGCCCCGTGAGTAAAGTGTTTGCCTGAGGCAGTACCGACCTGGGTGGACCGCAGGTACTAGAAACACACTCTCAGACCTGGTAAGTTCCCAGGGCAGGGCTGACCCAGAGGACCACTTTACTGAGCCTAAGATGCACCTGGCCCTCAGGGGATCGTCAGCCTATGGACAAAGGAAGACAGGAGGCTACAGCTGACAACTAACTGAATACAAACCTGCAGGAGTGAAGACAGGGCCTGAGGTGCAGGCTCTGGGAACTCAAAACAGCTTCTATTCTGCAGGGGAATTTAGCAGGGACAGAAACAAATTCCTGCAAAGTTGTTCTCTTGTGTCAGTAACATCAATCAGGGGCAGGGCTAGAACTGAGTGAACACCCACTAGCCTCCATCAAGTGCCTGAGGTTGTAAGGCCTCACCTCCCCCTACTAGACAGAGGCAGAGCACAGCACCCTGGCTGAGCAGAAATAGATTTCCTTGTGATTCAGACAGGTGCAACCCCCTGGAGTATCTATTCACTACAGGCAACTGGGTCAGCCAACTGCAGGGCTATCAGTGACTGGGTGTGACAGACGGGCAAGGTGGGGAAGGAGGCATCAACCTTCCCAGACTGATCTATTTGCTGGGTGGCTCCTCCTGACTCCACGCAGCACTGGAGCAAACCATATCAGAGTAGTCACCAGACCCCTGTGATACAGTTCCCGGAGTCCATGAACTCTTCCACCTGAGACAGGTGCTGACTGAGACAATTGATTTGGACCTTTTGAACTGAGCCAATCACCTGAGGACTATTCAGGTGGTGCCCTGGGTATGTGGTTGTAGGAAGGTTTGATTTTTATTTTTCAATTGTTGCCTGTGGGGGGTGTGGTGACTTAATTGCTGGTATTTGTCCACAGCTGAGACTTCAACACAGAGTAATTGTTTCACTAGGGTCAAACAGAAACTAGCTGAAAACAAGACAGAACCACTTAGCCCCAACACACCAAACAGGTCCCAAGTTTCTCAGGCCATAGCACAGTATGGGTCCCCAACACACCAAACAGGTCCCAAGTTTCTCAGGCCATAGCACAGTATGGGTCCTCGACAAAGCTCAAGGGGAAAAATCAAATGGTGTAAAACAATCATGAGGAGGAATCAGCGGGAAAACTCTGGTAACATGAATAACCAGAATAGATTCAAACCCCCCCCCCATGGAAGGATATGGCAGATATAACTTAAGATCCCATTCATAAACAGCTGGCCAAGATGTCAGAAATCGAATTCAGAATTTGGATTGCAAACAAGATTAATAAAATGGAGGAAAATTTGGAATTAGAAATTCAAGCAGCAATTCAAAATTTAGAAATAGAAATTCGAGGAGAAATTCAAAAGTTGTCTCAAGAATTTAACAAATGTAAAGACATAACCACCAAAGATTTTGATGCACTGAAACAAGACTTTGCAGCCCTCAAAGATCTGAAAAATACAGTAGAATCCCTCAGTAACAGAGTGGAGCAAGCAGAAGAAAGGATTTCTGACATTGAAGACAAAGCCTTTGAGTGCTCCCAAACTCTCAAAGAGAAAGAGAAATGGAGAGCAAAAATAGATCATTCTCTCAGAGAGCTCTGGGATAATTCAAAGAAGGCTAATATCCACCCCATTGGAATCCCTGAAAGTGATGAAGTGGCCTTGCTGGGCACAGAGGCCCTTCTCCATGAAATTATGAAAGAGAATTTTCCAGACATGCCAAGAGATTCTGAAATTCAGATAGCAGACAGTTTCAGAAGCCCAGCATGACTCAATCCCAGTAAGACATCCCCCAGGCATATCATAATTAACTTCACTAAAGCTAATATGAAAGAGAAAATTCTGGAGGCAGACAGACATAAGAAATCCATTGCGTACAAAAGGAAGAATATCAGAATGACTGCAGATCTCTCTGTTGAAACTTTTCAAGCCAGAAGAGGGTGGTCACTGACTTTTAATCTCCTATAGCAAAATAACTTTCAACCCCGGATCCTGTATCCAGCTAAACTGAATTTCATTTATGATGGAGAAATTAAATACTTTAATGACATTTATATGTTGAAGAAATTTGCCATAACCAAACTAGCTCTTCAGGATATTCTCAGATCTATCCTTGATAATGACCAGCCCAATCCTCTACCACAAAAGTAAACACACTCAGAAACTTTTGATCAAACTCCAACTTCCACAGTGGTAAAAGGATTAAAAATGTCCACTGGACTTTCGAAAAACTCGATACCCCAAATTTTACCAGACTTATCAATATTCTCCATTAATGTGAATGGCTTAAACTGTCCTCTACAAAGGCACAGGTTAGCTGACTGGATACAAAAACTCAGACCAGATATTTGCTACATACAAGAGTCACATCTTACATTAAAAGATACATATAGGCTCAGGATAAAAGGATGGTCATCCATATTTCAGGCAAATGGTAATCAGAACAAAGCAGGTGTTGCAATTCTATTTGCAGACACAATAGCCTTTAAACCAACAAAAGTAAGGAAGGATAAGAATGGTGACTTCATATTTGTTAAGGGTAATACTCAATATGATGAGATTTCAATTATTAATATCTATGCACCCAACCAGAATGCACCTCAATTTATAAGAGAAACTCTAACAGACATGAGCAACTTGATTTCCTCCAGCTCCATAATAGTCAGAGATTTCAACACTCCTTTGGCAGTGTGGGAATGATCCTCCAATAAGATACTGAGCAAAGAAATTTTAGATTTAAACCTAACCATCCAACATTTGGATTTAGCAGACACCTACAGAACATTTCATCCCAACAAAACTGAATACACATACTTCTCATCAGCCCACGAAACATGCTCCAAAATTGATCACATCTTAGGTCACAAGTCTAACCTCAGTAAATTTAAAGGAACAGAAATTATTCCTTGTATCTTCTCCGACCACCATTGAGTAAAAGTTGAGCTCAGTAACAACAGAAATCTGCATACTCATACAAAAACATGGAAGTTAAATAACCTTATGCTGAATGATAGCTGGGTCAGAGATGAAATTAAGAAGGAAATTGCCAAATTTTTGGAACAAAACGCGATGTAGACACAAATTATCAGAACCTCTGGGATACCGCAAAGGCAGTCCTAAGAGTGAAATTTATAGCACTGCAAGCCTACCTCAAGAGAACAGAAAGAGAGGAAGTTAACAACTTAATGGGACATCTCAAGCAACTGGAAAAGGAAGAACATTCCAACCCCAAACCCAGTGGAAGAAAAGAAATAACCAAAATTAGAGCAGATTTAATGAAATTGAAAACAAAAGAATTATACAACAGATCAAGAAATCAAAAAGTTGGTTTTTTGAAAAGGTCAATAAAATAGATAAACCTTTGTCTAACCTAACCAGGAAAAAAACAGTAAAATATCTAATCTCATCAATCAGAAACGACAAAGACAAAATAACAACAAACTCCTCAGAAATTCAAAAAATCCTTAATGAATATTACAAGAAACTTTATTCTCAGAAATATGAAAATCTGAAGGAAATTGGCCAATTCTTGGAAGCACGTCACCTTTGAAGACTTAGCCAGAATCAAATGGAAATGTTGAACAGGCCCATATCAACTTCGGAAATAGCATCAACTATACAAAATCTCCCTAAAAAGAAAAGCCTAGGACCAGATGGCTTCACATAAGAATTCTTCCAAACCTTTAAAGAGGAGTTAGTACCTATATTACTCAACCTGTTCCAAAATGTAGTAAAAGAATGAAGACTACACAAACATTCTACGAAGGAAACATCACCCTGATCCCCAAACCAGGAAAAGACCCAACAAGAAAAGAAAATTATAGACCAATATCACTAATGAATATAGATGCAAAATATTCAACAAGATCCTAACAAACAGAATCCAGCAACACATCAAACAAATTATACCTAATGACCAAGTTGGTTTTATCCCAGGGTCTCAAGGCTGGTTCAATATACGTAAATCAATAAGTATAATTCAGCACATAAACAAATTAAAAACCAAAGACCATATTATTCTCTCAATTGATGCAGAAAAAGCTTTTGATAATATCCAGCATCCCTTCATGATCAGAACATTAAGAAAATTGGTATAAAAGGGACATTTCTTAAACTGATAGAGGCCATCTACAGCAAACCCACAGCCAATATCGTATTGAATGGAGTTAAATTGAAATCATTTCCACTCACATCAGGAACCAGACAAGGCTGCACATTGTCTCCACTGCTCTTTAACATTGTAATGGAAGTTTTAGCCACCTCAATTAGGGAAGAAAAGGTGATCAAGGGTATCCATATAGGGTCAGAAGAGATCAAACTTTTGCTCTTCGCAGATGATATGATTGTATATCTGGAAAACACCAGGGATTCTACTACAAAACTCTTAGAAGTGATCAAGGAATACAGCAGTGTCTCAGGTTACAAAATCAACATTCATATATCGGTAGCCTTTATATATACCAATAATAGTCAAGCTGAAAAAACAGTTAAGGTCACTATCCCATTCACAGTAGTGCCAAAGAAGATGAAATATTTGGGAGTTTATCTAACAAAAGACGTGAAAGATATCTATAAAGAGAACTATGAAACTCTAAGAAAAGAAATAGCTGAAAACATTAACAAATGGAAAAACATACCATGCTCATGGCTGTGAAGAATCAACATTGTTAAAATGTCCTTATACGCAAAGCTATATACAATTTTAATGCAATCTGTATTAAAGCTCCACTGTCATACTTTAAAGATCTTAAAAAAATAATACTTCATTTTATATGGAATAAGAAAAAAACCTCGAATAGCCAATGTCTTTTGTCAGAAACAAAAACGAAGCAGGAGGAATCACGCTACTATACTATAAATCAATAGTGATCAAAACAGCATGGTTCTGGCACAAAAACAGAGAAGTAGATGTATGGAACAGAATAGAGAACCAAGAGATAAATCCAGCTACTTACCGCTATTTGATCTCTGACAAGCCAATTAAAAACATTCAGTGGGGAAAAGATTCCCTATTTAACAAATGGTGCTGGGTGAACTGGCTGGCAACCTGTAGAAGACTGAAACTGGACCCACACCTTTCACCAGTAACTGAGATAGACTCTCACTGAATTAAAGATTTAAACTTAAGACATGAAACTATAAAAATACTAGAAGAGAGTGCAGGGAAAACGCTTGAAGAAATCTGTCTGGGCGAGTATTTTATGAGGAGGACCCCCCCCACGGGCAATTGAAGCAGCTTCAAAAATACACTACTGGGACCTGATCAAACTAAAAAGCTTCTGCACAGCCAAGAACACAGTTAGTAAAGCAAGCAAACAGCCCTCAGAATGGGAGAAGATATTTTTGCAGGTTATGTCTCTGACAAAGGTTCAATAAACAGAATCCACAGAGAACTCAAACGTATAAGCAAGAAAAGAACAAGTGATCCCATTGCAGGCTGGGCAAGAGACTTGAAGAGAAAACTCTCTGAAGAAGACAGGCACACGGCCTACAGACATATGAAAAAATGCTCATCATCTTTAATCATCAGAGAAAAGCAAATCAAAACTACTTTGAGATATTATCTAACTCCAGTAAGATTAGCCCATATCACAAAATCCCAAGACCAGAGATGTTGGTGTGGATGTGGAGAAAAGGGAACACTTCTACACTGCTGGTGGGAATGCAAATTAATACATTCCTTTGGAAAGATGTTTGGAGAACACTTAGAGATCTAAAAATAGATCTGCCATTCAATCCTATAATTCCTCTACTAGGCATATACCCAGAAGACCAAAAATCACATTATAACAAAGATATTTGTACCAGAATGTTTATTGCAGCCCAATTCATAATTGCTAAGTCATGGAAAAAGCCCAAGTGCCCATTGATCCACGAATCGATTAATAAATTGTGGTATAGGTACACCATGGAATATTATGCAGCCTTAAAGAAAGACAGAGACTTTACCTCTTTCATGTTTACATGGATTGAGCTGGAACATATTCTTCTTAGTAAAGCATCACAAGAATGGAAGAAAAAGTATCCAATGTACTCAGCCCTACTATGAAACTAATTTATGGCTTTCACATGAAAGCTATAACCCAGTTATAACCTAAGAATAGGGGGAAGGGGGAAAGGGAGGGGAGGGAGGGGGTAAGTGGGCAGAGGGAGGGTGATTGGTGGGATTACACCTGCGGTGCATCTTACAAGGGTATATGTGAAACTTAGTAAATGTGGAATATAAATGTCTTAACACAACAACTAAGAAAATGCCAGGAAGGCTATGTTAACCAGTGTGATGAAAATGTGTCAAACGGTCTATAAAACCAGTGTAGGGTGCCCCACGATCACATTAATGTACACAGCTATGATTTAATAAAAAAAAAAAATTACCATCCTAAAAAGTGAAAAGGTTAGTAAATGATAAGGCTAACAACGTGGAACTCACGGAAAGTACATTCCTATTAAAACATTCCTTTGTGACTAAATATCTTTTTATACTTAAAAAAGCATTCCTTTCAGATTGTATATGTAACCAGCACATGGTACCCCTTCATTGCACTAATGTACACAGCTATGATTTAACAATAAAAAAAAGAAATTAAAAAAAAAAACCTAGATACATGGTAATGAAGCCAGTGAGACTGGTGGTTTTGCACACCACAAGAGCCATCTACCATGGGTGAAATGACTTACTTAGATATAAATAGCCCAAATACGGCTGGCTACCTCATAGCCAATTTTAACACAGTATTAATAATGGCAATAATAATAATATTAATAATAAAAGAATCTTGAAAATGGTAGACTGAAGGCTCCTAAGAAGCCCCAACAGGGTGGTGGCACCGTCTGGCTGGCTCACCCACTTCCTAATCCTCTTCCCCCGTCGTCCTCCACTCTACCCCTCGCAGGGCTACTATCCAGGGCAGCTTATTCTGCTGTAATCCCTCATCCTCTACGTTTTTTCTCTCAAAATTGCCACCAAATTTCCTCCCAATAGTCCAGTCCTCCCTTACTATTATATTTTCTTCCCTCTTATGGTTTCTCTCTGGGTTAGCATTTCATTATGTAGAGAAATGTAACCTCTTGACTTTTTTCATTTTCCCTTTTAACCTCTATCCAGATCAGCACAATATATCCTAGGCTGTAAATTAATTTGGAGTCTTGTAAAGACTAGCAATGCAAAAGCAGCCCACGCATTAGCCACATCACCAGCTGGGTACCTGTATTTAATCTGAGTCCTCCAGAGGTTTCTTTTTTGTTGCAAGAACACAGGTTCCTCCTCTTCTTCCTCTGTCTCCTGACAATTCCCAAGCCTCTGCAGGTTTTGTATCTTGGAGTTTTTCTTTGATCTTCTCTTCACAAACTTGTAGCTATGAGTCAAATCTAGTTAGTGATGCATTGTGCCTTGGCACTGGCTGTTAGCTGATAAATGTACAAATAACTGACCAGGGAGTATCTAATTCATCCTGTATCCTTTTTCTGGAAATGTCATTTATTAAGAATAATTTAGGAGAAAAGAGGGAAGCACAATCCAGGTCCCAGTGAAAATAAGAGATGCACAATTGCCCTTAGGTTTAAAAATGTTTTTTTCTGTGGGTTCCAGCATCCTCTCAAGATAACTAGCTGGGCGTGGTGGCTCATGTCTAAAATCCTAGCACTCTGGGAGGTGCAGGAAAGTGGATTTCTCCATCTCAAGAGTTCAAGACCAGCCTGAGCAAGAACGAGACCCTGTCTCTACTAAAAATAGAAAAACCAGCTGGGCATGGTGGCGCATGCCTGTAGCCCCAGCTATCTGGGAGGCTGAGATAAGAACATTGCTTGAATCTAGGACTTTGAGGTTGCTCTGAACTACGGCAATGCCACGGCACCCTACCCAGGGCAGCAGAGTGAGACTCCATAATTGTCCAATTTTTATACAGTGTTGAGGCAAGGCACAGATAAAACCTTTAGCTTACAGTACTGGAGCAAGATATCTTTGCCCAGAAAGTAGGAGTCTTCCATTAACCCCTCCCCAAGACAGAGGAACTCAGAGGTAGGTGAAGGGAAGGAAGAATACAAATGTGAAAAGAATACTACTGTGGCCACAGCCACCCAGTCATCCCAAGAACAAACGAGGACACCGCCCTGGGCCCACCTGCAACCACTTTAACTGGGACGAGCTCAGCTGTCTTTTCTAGGTTGTGGCCTAACCATAGATTTTTCTGGGCTGATGCTGAGTGTCATAAAGTAGAATGCAGAGCCTCTGTAAAGAAACCTAATTCGGCTCTAGCTAGAAAGAGTTTATGCAATCACGTTATCAGTTTAGAGGTCTAGTTTCCATTTTCCCTTGCTGTAGATAGACTCGTGGCTCCCTATATTGTGCACGGTTTTCCCTTAATATACAGAACTGCCCTTCCCTTGCCAACATTCAAGCAGCAACAATGGAAGTATCTGAGTCCTACAAGGGAGACCCATCTTAAAACAGGTTCATTTGTATAGATTTTTTAAAAGACCGACAAGTTGGAGACATCCAGGAAAGGTAGTTTTAAGTCAAATAGAAGTGAATTCAAAATGCCTTTCCCCTCCTTCTCAGTTTGGGTCCCCAGTTTAACTATTCTGAGACTTAGCTTCTCATTCACAAAATAAAGAAAATGATGTATTCACAGAAGGACCTATTACCCCTCCACTCTTTCCCCTTTCACCTCTGGAAGGAAGTTGTGCCATCAGAGGAGAGTGATGCTTTTGGCTTTGGTTTTGCAACTGCTCCATTCTGGAGATTTTAAAGTGCTAAGCTCAATCCTACAGAGGATAGAAGTTCCTAAAACTTTAAAGTCCCTAATGCCACCCTTCTGAGTGAAGTGAGAAATAATGTTTCCAGAGCTCTCACCTCAAAGTGCTCAGCCAGATCTTTTGGAGATGGGAAAGACAGGGAGTTTGAAACATCTGAAGAGAGTGTTGGAGTAGAGAAAAATAAGGAGAGAGAATTGATAGAGAAGGTCATTGATGCTGTAAGACAAAAAGGAGGGGTTACAGATACCTGTCTCATAGGCTCTTAAACCTATCTATCTAGATTGACCTTAGATAGATAGATACATATTTGGATAGATAATGTGTGTATATGTCTAGCAAAAAAGTACTCATCAAGTAATTGGTGGTTATTACACTTTCATTTTTATTATAATGATTGATATTTACAAGTGGCAAGGGTCCTTGGAGATGATCTAGTTAATATTTCAAATTAGTAGTTTATCTTTAGCTTTTCTACTTTTTCCCCATCTCCCTTCCCTTCTAGTTAATCTGCAGTAGGGAATATATGATCTACATCTCATATCCTGGACCCAGAAGCCAACCAGCAGGGCTTTATACAGCTGCCTCTGAGACCTTTCTTATTCAAAACTATTTTCTTTGGATGTCCTATTTGTGGTACCTATTATATTTTGCAGTCAAGATATAGTTAGCTCTTATTAACTCTTCTTTCAGTCTTGGGTTTTAGTGATTGAAACACAGTCAAACCCAGAGTGAGACCTTCGTTCATCAACCTGTCAGCAATACCTCCACAAGATCTGGAAACATAGAAAATATTATGCCAATAATGGTACATAAAAAGGAGGACTCGGCTTTATTGGTAACATCTGGCAGAGTTGGTTACCGCACTCTAACCATGTGGCCAGGAGAGTATGTACTCTGACAACTGAGAACCAGCGCAGATGTGGGTATACACCAGGGTGCACCACTCCTCACAAAAAGTATTCCAGCCTTCCATCCAGTAGCTTTCTTCATAATTTTGCATTTTCTTTTTTTTCTCTAATTTCAACCACATGTGTTTTTCCTGGTTTGGAGCTGCCTACCTCCCTACAAAACCTACACTTTGGCAGAAACCCCTAGGCCTTGGAAGATAAGAGATTCCAGGATACTGCTTCCCTCTGACAAGCATTGGTCTCCCTCACGATCACCACCATCTTCTTGTCTCACCCACCCAGACACCCACACAACTTGGACCTGCCTCCTCCCACCACCTCGTCATAAGGATTAGCAGATAGTGAGAGAGAAGCTGAGCCAGGCCTCTGTCTTCTCAGCTCCTCACAGCACCAGCCTGAGTGCTAAGCAAGATAACCCACAAGCACTCGAGACTTGTTAGCACAATGCAAAAATGCATAACATTTGCTCTAATGTCTCAATGTGTTAATTAGCTTCTCTTAAGAAAATGAATTGTTTCCTACTAGTTCCCAAATCCCATACACTGGCTGAATCATATTATTTTTACATGGAAGATGGGTCCCTAATGTTTGGGCCTGATATTTAAAGTAGAGCAAACCTGTGAGGAGTGAGAGACCAAGTCATGAAAAAGAACTCTATATATGACTTTAGAACTAGGGCCTGATGACTCTTTCTGTGGAGTTGTACTTAATGCCTCTCTCTCTCTCCCTACTCACTGTCAACTTTTCAACATGGCGCTTCCTTCATGACCACTGCCTCCCATGTTCTGTGGGCCTTAAAGATCATGGTCATTCGGCCAACACACATATGAGAAACTGGTCAACGTCCATAATCATCCAGAAAATGTAAATCAAAACCACAAAGATATACCACCTTACTCCTATCAGGATGGCCACTATTAAAAAACAAACAAAAACAGATGTTGACATGGATGTCATTAGGTGAAAAAGGAATGTTTATGCACGGTTGGTGAGACTGTAAATTAATACAACTTCTATGGAAAATGTTATGCAGAGTTACTAAAAGCACTAAAAGTATACTTACCACTTGATTCAGTAATCCCACTGCTGGGTATCTACCCAAAGGAAAACAAGTCATTATATCAAAAAGGCACCTGAATCCAAAGGTATGGCAGCATAATTCACAATCACAATGATGTGAAATCAACCTCAGTGCCAATCAACTGATGAATGAATAAAGAAAATGTGACACAAATATACCATGGGGTACTACTCAGCAGTGAAGAGAAATGAAATAATGTAATTTGCAACGACTTGGATAGAACTGGAAAGCATTATCCTAAGTATCTCAGGAATGGAAAAACAACCATCACATGTTATCAATAATAAACAGGAGCTAAACGATAAGTACACATGGCCATAAAGAACTTTAAAACTGGGCGGCACCTGTGGCTCAGTGGGTAAGGCACCGGTCCCATATACCAAGGGTGGCAGGTTCAAACCCAGCCCCGGCCAGACTGCAACAACAACAACAACAACAACAAATAGCTGGGTGTTGAGGCAGGCGCCTGTAGTCCCAGCTGCTTGGAAGGCTGAAGCAAGAGAATCGCCTAAGCCCAAGAGCTGGAGGTTGCTGTGAACTGTGATGCTACAGCACTCTACCGAGGATGATAAAGTGAGACTCTGTCTCAAAAAAAAAAAAAAAAGAACTTTAAAAACTAAGAAAGGGGAAGAGTGGAAGGGAGGTGAGGGATAAAAACTATATAAACTTATCTATCAAGTATAATCAACACTGGTGATGGGCCACTAAAAGGCCTGACTTCAGCATTATACAATTAATCCATGTAACAAGAACATTTGTCTCCCTAACATTTTGAAATAAAAATATTTTTAAAAATATTGCAGCCATTAGGTAATACTGCTACTTAGTTTATTCGATACCAACAAATATTCATTCAGTACCATCTTTATGACAAACCCTGAGTCTAGGCACTAAGGATTTCTCAATGGAAACAAAAACTATTTCATTCTGAGGTGATTGAGATTCTAGTGATGGTCAGATAATAGACAGTGAATATATCAAATATATAGTATGTCAGGGGGAGATGTATGTATGGGAGTATGGAAAATAAAATGAGGGGAGGAGGAACAGGAAGTACCATTTTAAACAGAATGTTTGGGAATAGCGTCCTTGATGAGATGACATATGAAAAGAGACCTGACAGAAGTGAACGAGGGAGCCACTTGGAACCCCAGAGAAAGATAACTCCACACAGCAGGGACAGCAAGTGCAAAGGCCCTGAGGCAGGACCATCCTGGCCTTTCAGAGAAATCATAAGAAAACCAACTGGCTGGCTGCTCTATTGGTTATTGAAAGAAGAGTGGCTTTTATTCTGAAATGAAAACCAGCGACAGAGGAATTATAAGACGTGATTTGTGCCTTTAGAAGGATTCTTCTTGTGACTAGCTTGTGAATAGAGTGCACAGGGACCAGGTAAGAGGATCAGGGACATAAACGAGGCCACCGTAGGCCAGAAGGAGAGAGGTCAAGGTAATGAGTGAAGGTTTGTGTGTGGCTGTACTTCCAAGGTAGACCTGGTAGGATTTGATGATGCATTTGTGATAGGATATAAAAAAAGAAGTAATTCAAAGATGGCACTTGTTTTTATTCTTAAAAAGTATAAGAATGAAATTACCATTTATTAAAATGGGAAGGATGTGGAAGAAACAAGTGTAAAGGAAGGATCAGGAGTCGGGTTCAAAGTGTCTACGGGCATCTCAAAACATCGAAGATTAAATAACGAATAGGCAGTTGGAGTCAGGGCAGAGGTCAAGATTTGGCAACCCTTAGTGTTTAGATTCTATTTAAAGTCATGGGGCTGGAAGCATCACCTAGCAGGTGACTCTGGACAGAGAATCGATGAGGTCTGTGGGTTATGCCATGGCTTACCCCAGAGTTTAAAGTTCTAAGAGGAAGGATGTGCAAAGGGGACAGAGAAGGAAGGACCAGTTATTTAGGAAGCAACCCAGTAACTGGGAGTGTGGCAGTGCAGAAGCCGGGTGAAATGAAAAGGCTGATCATCCAAACACTGATGTTGGAGGAAGAGCGATAAGGCCTAGGATGGCCCCTTGGACCTCACCGCAGGGAAGTCGGGGCTGATCTTCATGGGAGCACTTTGGTGAAAAAGTGGAAGTAAAAGCCTTATTGGCGTGAATGCAAAGGAAATGCGATACATAGGGATAAGGACAAAATTCTGAGAAGTTTTACTGTCATGGGCTGCAGGGACATGAAACAGTAACTAGAGAAGGATGGCAGCTCAACAGAACATGGGAAAAATTGACAGCATGTTTGTATGCAAATGGTAATTATCTGATAAAGAGGGAATTTGATAATGCAGAAGAAGGAAGACAGAACTGCTGAAGAGATTTCCTTAAGTAGCAAGAGGGGTTGGGAACACAGCTCTGTATTGTGTCAAGCCTTAGAGAAGATGATGGGCAGTTCATGACTTATGTTGAATACCTGAAGAGGATCCTCAGGGTCCATCCCACCTGGGGCTCAGCTAGGCATTCTCTCTGTACAGAGCACCTCCAAGAGAATACTCTGCGTGTTCATATACAACCTGGTCTTGCACCCCTCCTCATCCATTAATCTATGTATTCAACAGGGTTTAATCAAACATTCCCAGTATGCAGAGTACTCAAATGAGGATAGAAGAATAAACAAAATATATCTATTGCTTCAAAGAAAATTACAATCTACCAGGGGATATAGGGTATGTGCCCCCCAATGCAGCAAATACTCAGCAAGTGATAAGCTTCATAAAAGAGACACAGCCAAGCGCAACCGGAATATAGGGAGAAGAAAAGATGCCATGAGTCAAGTCTGGTTTCTGGGAAAAGATGACATACATGTTGGCCCTTCTGAGTATGAAGAGGATTTCAGCCAACAAACAGTGAGAGAAGTTAGGTGGGAAAACATGGGGAATGCTGTCCTCAGTGTCACTCACATCATCTTCCACTGCCTATATCCTTTTTTGCTTTGTTTTGTTTTGTTCCCAGGGTCAAGAGTGACAGATTTGCCTGGTGAAGATCTGAGACTAAATCTAATGGGTTTTTTGTGTGTTTGTTTGTTTGTTTTTTGAGACACAGTCTTACTATGTTGCCCTCAGTAGAGTGCTGTGGCATCACAGCTCACAGCAACATAACGCCTGGGCTCAAGTGTTCCTCTTGCCTCAACCTCCTCCCGAGTAACTGGAATGAAAGGTGCCTGCCACAACAGCCAGCTATTTTTAGAGACAGGGTCTTCCCCTTGCTCAGGCAGGTCTCGAACTCCTGAACAATCCACCCATTTTGATCTCCCAGAGCGCTAGGATTACAGGAGTGAGCCACCGTGCCCAGCCATCCTAGTCGTTCTTGATGTGAATTAACCATTATTCAATTTCTTTTTCAAACTCAAATCTAATTAATAATTTTTTTTAAAAAAAATCAAAATACAGGGTGTCCACAAAGTTCGCATGAAAACTAAATTGCACATAAATGTTATGGACACCCTGTATGTGGTATCTGTTCTTTTTAAAGATGAAAAACCATTTAAGCATTGTGAAAGAGTACAAATCCAGGACAGAGGTTGGTTTAAAACCTGGGAATATATGATTTATTTCTGCCCTATCTACACAAACACACACACATACACCTAGCTCGATAAGATCGCTTTGCTTAGTTATTATTTCTTAAAGAGTAGAGAGAAAAGGCTCCTTTATTTGTGTTTTGCCTGACAATGAGGAAAGAAGATGCCCAGTGCATGCAGGCCAGTAAGGGTCTCCTGTGTGACAGGCACCGCGTGCCCTCTAGATAATATGGTGGCCACAGGTGGGAAGAAAGGGACATGAGGCACTAAGACCCTCCTTAATACTCCACGAATGTGCACTGAGGGAACACACTCAGAGTTGGGCTAGGGTATCTGGCTGCCACTCCCACCCCAAGTAAAACTTTCTGTGTGTGGGTGTGTGTGTTTGTAGAGACAGAGTCTCACTTTATCACCCTCAGTGGAGTGCTGTGGCGTCACAAGGCTCACAGCAACCTCCAACTCCTGGGTTTAGGCGATTCTCTTGCCTCAGCCTCCTGAGTAGCTGGGACTAAAGGCACCCACCACAATGCCTAGCTATTTTTTTGTTGTTGCAGTTTGGCCGGGGCTGAGTTTGAACCCACCACCCTCAGTATATGGGGCCGGCACCCTACCCACTGAGCCACAGGCGCCACCCAAACTTTCTGTGTTTTAATAACAGCTTCAGGGACTTGTACTTTGCGAAGCACGTCCACACATCTTACCCACCCCCCACCCCTCCACTGTTCCCAGTGTCCACTCGGTTTAGCTTCTGTCTCATCACCTTCCCACAGTACACACCTGAATCAGACTGAACACTCATCTGGGGTACAGGATCCAGGAACATGTGAGTGAGAGAACCTTCCACAAGCAAGCAAGAAGTTTTACGAGAAATTTCAGATTAACGTTTCTAAATGGGTTATTCACTTAAAAATTAGTAATGTGGAAATGACCCAAGGAATATGTCTTCATCAGCTGAGTGACAATGAAGGGACCTTTGCCGCGCTACTTTTGATCTCAATTTTAAAAGTGCACTTTTTGGAGTGCTAAACAACAAATAAAAACTAAACTAGGACTCATGGGTAGCAATACGTGGATTATCTTGTCACATCTCATTTCCAAAGTACATATGTTGTAGTTTGGAAAAGTGGAGGTACACATGCCTCCCAAAGCCTTCACTCATCACCTGGGCCATCTTCTTGGTCCTCCTCATCCAGAGGGGAGCAAAGCAATCCCTTCTATCCTGTTCTGTCCAAATGCAGGAGAGGAGCGCTTTGATGAAGGCAGATGGTATCTACACTGGCCAGCCGGCTCATAAAGATGGAGCTAATAGACTCCTTGCCAAGGTCAACCTCCTCTTCACATTCACGACAGAAGAGACTGCTGACCTCTTGTGGACTACAGGGCTCAACTCCCAAACCACAGAAGACAATAAATCATGTCTGCTAGCTGTAAAACATACAACACATTATGAAAAGGGTGGTGCTGGTCTTATCACTTCTTTTGTACAGATGAAGAGGTAGAGGCCTGCAGTGGTTAATCACACTCACACCAAATCACCCACAGCCAATATGTGCCGGGACCCTGGATCAAACCTCGCTTCCCTGTGTCTATGTCTATGCTCTCTGATACTCTGTTGCCCCCCAAAATCAGTGCTGAGCAGGCACTTGCCTAAGGGCATGTCTGTAAGTTTTATGAAATATTCCTAAAGTGTTAATGTTCCCTAACTCCTCCCTCGCTTATTTGTTCGCTTCTATAACATAGTATTCTTGGTTAAGGGTAGTTTTGCCTCCTGCTTAGCTTTTAACATGCAAATATCTCTGGGACAGTATTATTTAAAGTCACTTGAGGGAAACATGCAATAAATGTAACAACCAGGCTTTGGAGACGAACAGACCCAGTCCAAATCCAGGCTTGGCCGTGCCTGCACTCCCTGGCCTGCAGCGAGTCATTTAATATTCCTGGGAATTAAATTCTCTATCTACATAATGGGAGTACTAGATATGTGGCACAGTTGTAAAGGTTTTAGATAATGTATGTGAAGTCCCTGGCACACAGTACACAATCAATAAATCATATCTTTTTTATTAAATCATAGCTGTATACATTGATGCATTTATGGGGTACAATACACTGGTTTTACATACAATTTGGAATGCTTACATCAAACTGGTTATCATAGCCTTCACCTCACTTTCTTAATTATCGCGTTAAGACATTTATACTCTACACTTAGTAGATGTGACATGTACCCTTGCAAAATGTACCATAGGTGCAACTTTTTTGAGCACCCATAGTTAAATACAACACGCGTAGAGCCTGGCGGCTGAGAACAGACTCCACACACTGCCACTCACTAACTCTGTTGGCTTAGAGAAGGTAACTGCTCTGTCCATTAGTTTGCACATTTATAAAATGGTGTCATAATATTATCAGGATTATTCTAAGGATTAAACGCATTAATACATTTAAAATGGTGCCCAGAGCACTAAAAAGCATAGCTAAATGATCACTGTAATTATTGTCATCACATCCCCAGTAGGGACGAGTTTCTGTTCTTCATCTATAAAGTGCAGATATTAAGACAAAGCTATCTCACGGTCCATTCTGATGTTGGCGTCCTAGGATTACAGGACTTCCTTATGGGCCCGAGTAGGGAAGAGGGAGAGAAACCCAATAGGAACATGGGGAGGCAAGGAAAGGAATCTGCCACTTCCATGGTGCCTAAGCCTAGTTCACAGTGGGGGTGATGCTCACCCCATCTCCGGAAGCCGTTCCATGGGTCCACCCTGCCTCTGGGATGAGTGCCCAGTCCTTCCCCAGGAGCCCTGCATCCCTGCAGCTGCCTGCTCCTGGGCTATTCCCTGTCCCACGTGTACTGATGTTAATTTCCACTCCTGAGGACACTGGTTTTTCTCCCTGGCGGCTGAAAACTGCTGGACCCTCAGGACAGAGTGGAGAAAGAATAGGGGTGCCCCCGTGGGCTCTGACACTCAGCTCTGCCTAGCACTAGTGAGGTGTTTGTGCATCACACAGCCATAATGTGTGTGTGTGTGTGTGTGTGTGTGTGTGTGTCTGCATTTCAAGCAGAGGCGCCGGGCAGCAATACCAATCCGTCTGCCTTCTCAACTTACAGGGGGCAGCCAGGTGTCCTTCATGTCCACAGAGCAGAGGTCAACCCCTGAGCGAGGGAGGTCGTCATTGAAATGGGTTTCGGAGCCAAATTATTGTCCCTCCCGGACATTGGTTTGCAGCGCAGAACCAATTTGAAAATGTGGCATGATCAGCAGTCTCGCCCGAGGAAAGATCAGGACGGGTGGAAAGGGATGTAATAAATCAGGGCTCACTTGCCCTGAGTGGGGAGCCCCCGGCTGAAGCCCCTGGGCAGCTGTGAGGCAGGATTGAGACACATTGGCAGAGCTGTGATGTTGACCCCCAGACCGAAATAATTGGGGTTGGGGGAGGTGCGCCATGGGTCAGACTGGGGGCGCTGGAAGAATATATGGGGGAAGAAAGCTTTCAAAAGACCTGCCCAGACAATGACAGGCTTTGGTCAGAGTAATATCTGCCATGTTCATACGCACTAAATTCACTTTTAAAGGAGAAACACATGCTCACACAAATACACAGGCACAAAAGGGGAGAAAGAAAAAAAAACCTTCTGGAAGAAAGCAAAGTACAGTATAGCAAAAACAATAGACCCCAGAGGGAGAAGGTGATTGAAACTTGAAGAACTTTATTTCAAGGCAAACAGTGCCCTCTGGAGGCACGAACGCTGGTTGCAGGCGACGTGGAACAAAAGAAGTGGAGTGGAATGAAGTGCTGGTGGAATGAACCTCTGCCCTGATGTTCTCGGAGACGCTGACCCAGATTACGGGAGGGGGAGGAGGGTCCCAAACATTTCCTGCTTTTGAACGAGTGTCCATGATCTTGTCCTTTCCATGCCTTCCTCAAAAGACAGGGGTAACTACAGTCACCGCATGGAGACAGTCTACCGAGTAACAAATGGAACGCTATCAGCAAACTTCCAATTTCAGGGTGTGGCTTTAGAAATGCGGAGTTTGCCAGGCGCAGCGGCTTCCTCCTGTAATCCCAGCACTGCGGGAGGCTGAGGCAGGAGGACTGCTTGAGCTCAAGACTTTGAGACCTGTCTGAGCGAGAGTGGGACTCCGTCTCATTAAAAAAAATGAAATACTCAGCTGGATGCTGCAGTGAGAGTCTGTAATCCCAGAGGCTGAGGCAGCAGGATGCCCACAGTCCAAGTCTGAGGTTGCAGTGAGCTGGGACGCCACCACACTCTGCTCAGGGTATAGGGTAGGACTCTGTCTTAAAAAAAAAAAAAAAAAGCAACTAGATATGGGGAGTTTTCATAGAGTGCCCAAAAGAGAAAAATTCAATATAATTTAGGATAAATGACAGTGGACAGGTTACATAAAATATATTGGGGAATTAGCTCCATAAAGCTCCATCCAGCAATCATCTCTTTCAAAAGCATGAGATCAAAATATGAAATGCTGTTAAGGAGACTCTCAAAGACACAGTGTTCTGGTCAGAGAGTCCCCACCATGGGGAACTCAAGAACCCCTGAGCCACCCAGAGTCCTCTTTTTCTGAGTCCTATCCACGGTGCCCACACACTCCAGGTCCTTCCTTCACAACGTCGCCCTCATGGCTTCCCATCTTCTCCTCCACTATCCTCTTACGGTTCACCCTGCCAGGCCTCACAGCACAGCAGGGTGGAAAGACTGTACCTGGGAAGCCAACCAGATGTGGACTCCATTTCAAAGCTGTCGACTTGGTGCGTGTGATCCCAACCTGCTCTGTGTCCTCATCTGTATGACATGGCCCATAACAGCCCCCACCGCACTTTGTGACAGAGGGGAAGTAGCCTAATAGGGCCAAGGGGCTGCGCAGTGTAGGGCATAGAGCTAGGGTCCAGTGGAAGTCCATCACCCCCTCACCTCCCCATTGTGCAGAGTAACACAGAGGCTCGAACCTGTCTCTCTTCTATTTCTCCCCCACTCATACTACACACCAGGTGCCACCAGACGACCTTCCTGAATCACAGTCTCATGGGGTGGTCCCTTACGCCACCACCAGCAGCAGCAACCAGATAAATCCAAACTCTCAGGCATCCAATGCCCCCTTCAGTTTATGCCCAATTTGTCTTCAGACCTGACACCTCACTGCTCCTCCATGCTAACATTCAAACCTGCCACTCACTCGCCACCCCAAATACACTACTTATGCCTCTCCCTTTAGTGTCCACATTGGGAAAGCCACTCACCCCACACCACCCCAGGCCGCTCCAAGATACAAACCCTGCCCACCCTTCTGAGCCAAACTCAGATCCTATTGCCTCTGTTGAGCTTTCTCTGCCAATTCCTAGACCATTGTGGCCTCTGGACACTTTGAGCTCCTAGAGCACATGGTATTTATACTTTTAGACTTTTTAATATTAAAATAAATGCTATGAACCCAATAAGAATGATGGGCATCTACAAGTACTGACTTGAATAAGTATCTCTGATATCTTGGTGACTCACGAGAATAAAATGCTATGCAATTCCTGAACCATTTCTGCTAACACACACACACACACACACAGGATAAGTATATATATGCATATATTAGAGACATGTCAATGCACAGGGGTGGCTGGCAACTCTTTGCTTTATTTTATACACTCCTTATTGCTTGAAAGTTTCCCACTGAGCATATACACACTGATTTAAAAAACATTTTCAAATAACTCAGCAAACATTCTGAGCACATACTGCAGGCCAAGCGTGGACCTGGACACTGGGCTATTGCACAGGTGGCCCCTGCTTTCTGCGGAGGTGCTAGTCTCCTGGGAGAGGAAGCAGCAGGACATGCCAAGTGCTGTGGAATAGAGAGCCGCAAGGGGCAGGTGGGCCCAGGGCAGCAGGAACCCAGCTGCCGGCATGAAGAGAATGAGTGTCTGTCTACCCTGAGTGGAGAAGAGTCAGATACTGTTGGTGGAAGAAAAAAGTAACACACAAAAACAAAGAAGCGTGCCAGTATTTAAACTGTCGGGGAGTTTGCAGGTAATTTTGTGTAGACAGAGGAAGCATTCGGGGCACGGAGGCAAGAGATTAGGCTGCAAAGAAAGGCTGGGGGCTTACTAGGGAGATCCTTATGTGATGAGACTGGAAATTTATTCTTTATATAACAGGATACACAGACGATTTTAAGTATAGTGTAGTATGATCATTTACTTCATGGTATTGTTCTTTCATTATTTCAAGTTTACAGTAATTTTTCTAAATCTATTGCATATATCTTAGCCCCCACCCCCTTATGGAGTTCTGAGTTCTCCAGGGGAGCCACAGAGGCAGCTGGGAACATGTTCCCTGCCTGAGTGGTGTCGTGGACTGATGCACATAATTCAGGATTCTGACTAGAATGTAAAAACAGGGTCTGTATCGGGTTTAATGTTCTGCTTGGAGTCCTGGCCCAGGAACACGGCATCTTACACAGAGTTACTCTATGTGTGATCAACGGAATAGGCTTCATGGCATCCTCCCTCCCCCTCTCCCCCAGCCTCCACACCCAGCTCCCCCTGGGGGACCATCCATAGAGGCAGGGCCCATCCCCCTGCTGCCACTGTTTTTGTGGACGTGCTGGAGAGAGGGCTGGTTGGCCCAGGGAGCATCCACATGGCTCCTGATGATAACACCTCAACCAGGAGAAAAGAAAAACGGTTTTCCGCTGATGGCAGTGTGTACAGCCGGCTGAGCTGTTTGGCACCATCTCTGCAGCTGTGTATTCATGATGCTATATTTAAGCCAAAAAAAAAAAAAAAAAGTCTCTGAATGATATAATTAATACAGGCTGAAATTTAGTTGACCATTTAAGTGTGTGTTTGTTTCTCCCTACCAAATAGCTGCTCTAGGAGGGGGAAAGTTGAACTGCAGGCATGAGCTCCCCAAAAAAGTTTAAACCCCCACTGTGCAGAAAAACAGGCACGGATTCTGCCACATGTGGTGCCACTTGGCTGAGTTTCCCGACTGCTCAGATGATTTCTATGGCAAATCTTCCCAGTGGATGGAAGGTAAACAGAAGCACCGATTCATGTTCTAGCGGGAGCAGGTGCTGGGGCAAGCACAGGGTGAGGAGGCTGGAAGAGTGGAAGTATTCCATGGAAGGTAGGTTTGAATGAAAAATGGGCATGGCCCTATGAAAGCCATCAGAGAGCGGCACCTGCCCAGCACAGACTGCTTACAGCTGCTTTAAATCCCCAGGTCACCAACCAGGGGATTTATTCTGAGCCAACCAGACCCCCAGACGCTTTCTTACTCCTTCCTTGGGGCCCAGTGTTTATCTGCAGAGGACAGATTTTCTATTAGAGGCTTTAGACTGCCTGTGAAGAAAGCTGGCTTCTGATTACGTTTTCTTCCTTGCTTCATTTTTAAAGGCTCAGTGAGGTGAACGCTAGAAATCAAACACAAGTTCAGTAGCAATTAAGTCAACCTGGCTGCCTGCATCTACCCACGTTCTCTTAAATGTCATGGTGAGACTAAGTAGAATTAAGATGGTTCTGGGCCAGGGCATTCAGGAAGGTCACACTGCTTTCCAAAGCTATAGGAACTGGCACCCTGAGGTCCTGAAAGAAAATGCAGGGTGGTGGGTGGTTTCTGCTCCCCAGACGAGCACTGTGCAGTTGAGAAGCCCAGCACTGCTTTGTTTTGGAGTCTGCCTTTCTTAAGCAGCTTCAGACAGAAACAGGCTGTGAGGTCTGATGTTCATCCCACTTATTCTAATTCCTAAGCCCTGATGTCTGTTATTTCCACCCTTCAGACCCCTGGAAGGGAAGAATGGAGCTAGCAAGAAAGCCATCCAACCAGGCCTACTGTCTGTGAAAGTGAGACGATGGGAAACAGACCAGGAGAGACAAAGGAGAAAAACAAACCTTGAATACAGGGTCGCTCACAGATGGAGACTAATCAGGGACCTTGAAACTGACCCCACAGACCGGCCCCCCACTTCCACTCTGCTATGCATTTATACTGTTCCTTGTGTTTTAAGCTTTCCAGAAAACTTTACATTGTTAGGACTAGACAAGAACTCAGAGATCAGTTAGTGGAACTAATTTTTACAAAAGCAGACAATGAAAAATACTGTGGGACAGCTAGCCAGTGGTAGAAAAGCAGCTACAATCTTTGTGTTCTCCCAATGCTCAGCACATTCTAAAATACCATCCCACTTGTGTGACACTGTTTGGTGGTTCTTTGAAAAGCTTGGTTGTTTTCAGCTCCCCTCCCAATAATGAGCTATTCTCTACATATTCAGAAAAAAAAAATGCCTTAAATATCCATGACTGGTAAACAGCTTTGCACACCTGTAATCCTGTGGAGTTACTCTAAATGGATTCTGGAATAAATTATTGAATTTTGGTAAATGAGTTCTCTCTGGACTAGATATATAAATTCTCTGCTGGGGCCCAAATTGCAACATGTATTAATTAGTGAATGACGCAGTTTTATCATAGATGTGTCCCCAGGTTCCCCAAACACTTTTCTACAAACAAAAATCTGTGTTGCTATTATCATATTATCATTTTGAAGTTGAAAAAATTAGGCCACGGATTCCTACTAGACCATATGGGGATCTGATCTCTCAGCAGGTGTGTGGGTTAGTAATGTTTAGTGGAAAGGATGGAGGGAGCTGAGGCCTGGTGGGAAATGTATGTCCCCAAAGCCTATATAGTTCTAGAAGGTTTCACTTAGTCGTTAATTGCAAACCAAACAAATCCTCATCTTGTTCCAATTGAGGAGCTAAGTGGGTAATATTTACTTGTAAGGAAAGAGAAAAGGGTGCCACCCAGCAGGAGACCTTTTCTCTGCCTTGAGTCCACATCTCCCCGTCTGACTTTGCACCTTTTTTTGTATGAATCAGAGCCTCAAGGCCATGAGGAGTGTTTAGTATAACACAGAGCTGATCTCTTTCAAACTTAGAGGTTTTGACATAACTGGGTGGGTATGTTAGACAACAAAAACAGTGTGTAGACCACAGAGATCTGTAGTATTCTGAAAAAACTCCCTTAATTTACAGAGTCTTTCAATGGGTAAGAGGGAGCACTACAGCAGCCCTCTGCTGTGACTTGTTCATTGCCCAGTCTGGTTTCTTTAGCAGCATTGTCCGGTAAAAAAGGGGCCCCCAGAATGATCCCTACCAGAGGGAAGGTCAGGGGGAAAAAAAATCACTCTAACACCTTTCACTCTTTTTCCAAGCTTGTCTGAAACATTCAGATAACTCCAGGAAAAAAATGACATCAAAGTAACTTTGAAGGGGAAAGTGTCTAAAAAACAATGTGCTTTCAAAGAGTAGAAAATAAAAAAATCAGACCTGCCTGGCCTTAGTAACTGATGTAAAGATTCATTTATTCACTCAGCAAACTACTGTGAGTAACTACTATGTGATAAGCAAAAATAAATCTATATCTGGTCCTGTATGCTGATAACCAACAAATCCCAAACTTTCAGCAGCTCAGCATGAATATTTCAAGTCCAACGCCCTTGAGGCAGCTCGCCCACATTTTGTAGCTACATTATCTAGAACATGCAGCCTTGAAATCATTAAAGAAGAGCAAGAGAGAGTAAAAGGATACATGGAAGGCTCTTAAGAACCAGGCCCAGAAGTGAATTCTATCACTTCTGCCTGTATCCCTTTGGACAAAACCAATCACCTCCTAAATTCTAGAAAAACTGAAAAAATGTTAGGGAACACACACACATTTGTTGAGCACTAACAGTCTCTAGCACCTATAATTATAGACTCTGAGATATCTCAAGTGCTAGAATCCCTACCTTCTTCAAGAACAAAGCTGTGGAGAGTCTAACTTCTGGCAACCTTCACCTACTGATAGTGGTAAGAAGGAGAGGCGAGTTTTACTAGCCTGCTTCCTAGCCCACCCACTCTTCTGAGCATAGACTCCTTCAGGGGCCCTTCTCCTGACTCACATACACCTTCTAGCAGGCCACATTTAGGGACTCACTGGTTCATTGTTTTTCTTTCATTATTTAGATTCTTCTCCAGGCTCACTCTGACCCTTAAGTATTTCCCTCCAGTCACTGACCGGACCTGCAAATTCCTGGCAGATATTTGCACACAGCACACACTCACTGAGCCTGGATTAGATGTTCCTTTGAGATATGGGAGCAAATAATTCACTTTTCCCTCTGGTCCCCACACAGGATTATTCCTGCCTTTGCTCACACCGTAGTCCCAGCCTAAAGGGCCCTCCTCCTCCTCGTCACCTATTTTAAGCCCTTCTAAAGGCTTTCTAAGGCTTTCTAAGATCCAGCCACCTGCGTTAAGTTTCTGAATCCTCATACATGTGAACTTATATAACCAGTTTTAAAAAATATTTCGGACTTCTTTTTTCTCAACTTTTTTTTATTAAATCATAACTGTGTATCAAAAAGATTCTAGACTCCTTGCAGAAAGCCAGGATTCATGTGATAGTTCCCACAGTCCCCTCCTGTGGGTTTGTGTGAGAAAGCAGTTCCTCAAGCCTTCTGAGGACACTGAAACTCTCCCTTCACATGTCTCTGAAAAGTTAGTCATGCCCCTGACTTTGCCCTTGAACCTGAGTATCCTCAGAATACTCCAAGGCTGAAACGAAAACACCAACAATACACTGAAGGAAGAGAATATGAAAAAACTGGCACCTCTGGGCTTTGAAACCTTCTGAAACTGAGTTCAAATTCTGCCTTTACTAGTCTACAGTTGAGTGATCATAGGTAAATTACCTCTTTTCAGAGTTCAGATTGATCTTCAAAACATAAGAACGTCTGCCTTTCAGTGATGTCCTAAGGATTACAGGTCATATATGTGAAGTTCCCAATACTTTTCTAAGTGAACCTTTAAAAACAATGATATTGTCCTTTTTTCTTCTATTCTCTAGATGCTTTCAACCTAATGACTTCTTTTTGCTTTTTTTAAAAGTAGGTCTCTCTAATTCTTCCTATGATGAACATCAATTCCATTGAGTTTTTGAATTCCCTAAGAAGGTGCCTCTGACTGGTTAGTGATACAATATAAACCCTACTTCAGAGAGTTTTCTTACCAGAATACCATAAAATTCATTGGCCCATCAATGACTGTTTTGGGCTGAGACCCGAATCTGCATTCAATCAAGTGTGGCCCTCAAGTCAGGGTGACACAGTCCAAAACTTAGTGACCCATGTGTAAGCAACTTCCTGCACCTCTTTCTTTAAATAAAGTGTTTATGTAACTAGCAGGTACAGAGTTGTTGATGCTCAATAAATATTCATTGAAAGAATAAATGTCATGTCGACATCTTTCACCATACCCACCATCCTGGTTAGAACACCAAGGGGATAAATAACTAGCAGAGCAGTACTTCTCAACCTTTAATGGGAATGCCAGTCACCTGTGGATCTTATTAAAACTCCATCAGGTCTGCAGTGGAACCTGAGTTTCTAAAAAGCTCCCAGGAGATGCCACCACTGCTGGTTCACGGACCACTCTTTGAGTAGGACGGCAGCAGAGAACCAAACTATTGACTCTCCCCTCCATCCATAACCTAATTCTGAGCTAATAACCCACATGGGTACTATACTAATGTTATTTCCAGCTTCTTTTACAGGGAGATGGAGAGACTAGAGTACCAAACAAAATTTTGTTTATGATTTAAGTAGCAAAATTGAAAGAGGTTAAGACCAGACATTGGGTCACCTGCCTCCCCAATACTCATGATGTAACTAGACTGTTCATCTCTCCACAATCATGAGTTGTTTAAAGGTAAGGACCTCTTCTGGGACTGTGTTTGGCACATATGTAGCAGATTCTCAACAAATATTTGTCAAACAGAAATGAATTTCTCTTTGGAATACCCTAAAATGCCTAGTGCACACAGCAGGCACTCAATAAAAGCTTGTTGAATGAATTAATAAAGATGGAGAGAAGTAATGATTGCGGTCCTGTGTAGAGTAAAATATGATTTCTCATCAAAATCATCTAAGCAAGATCATCTCTTAGGGCTAGATGGGCACTGAGGGAAATAACACTGATGTTAGACCAAGTCCTTGGAAATGAGTAGGCTTCAGCTGACAATCCAAATTGGTTTGGGTACCATCTGGTGCTATGATTGAAGCATTTTTCATGCTCACTAATAAAGAACTCAGGCTGGCTTTAGGGAGGACCGGGTCAAGCCAGTGACTTCTGTAGGCTGTGCAGGGAACCGGTCCACAGTGGCTGCAGAGGGAGCTGCTGCTCTGGGGCGGCCGTTTCCTTCTGCCCAAAGCCAGGAATGCACCTTATAAGGCAACAAATGCAAACTCCAGGGAAGAACTCCAGGCCTAGGCTGCTTTGTGAGGAGCCCACCAGGGAGTACCTGACTGCAGGCTGGAGTGTATGAAAGGCTCCTTTCTCTGCACTTGGCTCATAAAAGAAGCTCCATGGCTTGAATCCACCAGCTCCCTGCAATCTCCGACAGCAGAACAGCCTTGAGACCTGCAGACAGGCAGGGGGACAAAACGAAGGGGAAATGCTGCCAATACCGGGAACAAAAGCTTGCTCACATTGCTGGAGTTGCACGGGATGTAGCCTAGGAAAAAAAGAAAGAGCATTTGGAGTCTGGGAGGCAGAGGACAAAACAGAATTATTATGCTTCATGAGGAAAAGCAGGGAAAACTGGAAAGGGCACCGGAATAGTGTTTCTAGTGCCGACAGATTCCGTGTGACGAGATGGTTGAAAGTGTTCATTCCCCTTTCTTTAATCTTCATGCACCCTTCTTTAAAATTAGAGCCCCAGTGAAACTCTCAGAGAAGAAGGACCATGGAAGCTTGTTTTAGTGCCTCCTGTTTCTTTTGCTTATTTTCATCTTTTTTCTCTTCGGTTCTGTCTGGAATAGGCTAAGGCATGGTAGCGCCTAGTGACGAAGAGATTGATAAAGATCAAACTTGAAAATCTTTCTCGAAATATAACTAGCAGCCCAAACTAAATTTAGAGAGCTGCCCTCAACTAGTAATAACTAATAATTACTGGCAGTTTTGATCACCATGTGTCAGGAACTATTTAGCCATACGTTCCACTCCTTAGGTGACTACCATAATAATCGATGACATTTTAAACATCAGAAAATTGCAAAACAAGAAGGTCAAGAAACTATCTCAAGGTTTCTTGGAGAATAAAGCAGGAAGGTGAAGCTGAAAGCCTGTATGTCTGGCTCCAGACTTCATTATCCAGCCTCTGAGACAGACCACTGACCACTACTCCAATCGCCATGGTGACTTCCTCCCATGCAGCCCACTCTGGTCACTGGGTAAAACTGCCTGCCTTCCACTGGTTTTGGCTTTGTCCCTGGACACCACCACTCAGTCATTCACCTCTATTGTACTCACTGAAGTCAGCTCTTAGGCAAATCTCGCTGAGGCACCAGGGTCACCCAACCCAACAGCCCTAGTCTGTTGTCCAAGTTCTCATGTTCTGAGAGAGGAGATGAAACCTGTGGGCCCCTCTGTGTGCCTCTTCAACCACCTTCTTTTGCCTCCTCTTTATCCTGCTCTCTTGATAATCCTGATAATCCTGAAACCTATTTTATGCACTGCATTTAGGCACTTAGCCATATTCCTTCCACTGACTTAAATCGATCTTTTTTTTTTTTTTTTTGCATTTTTTGGCCAGGGCCAGGTTTGAACCCACCACCTCCAGTATATGGGGCTGGCGCCCTACTCCTTTGAGCCACAGGTGCCGCTCAATCTTTTTTTTTTTTTTATTTGAGACAGAGTCTCAATGTGTGCCGTGACATCACAGCTCACAGCAACCTCAAACTCTTAGGCTTAAGTGATTCTCTTGCTTCAGCCTCCCAAGTAGCTGGGACTACAGACGCTCACCACAATGCCAGGCTATTTTTTTTTTAGAGGCCAGGTCTTGTTCTAGCTCAGGCTGGTCTTCAACCTGTGAGCTCAGGCAATCCACAGGCCTCGGCCTCCCAAAGTGCTAGGATTACAGGCATGAGCCACTGCACCCATCCTCCTTAAATCAATCTTATTATTCTCAAATCTCAGGCCAGTGTCTCCAGTACTGTAAACTCAAAATCAGAGGCTGTGTGTGTTGCTTATGTATATTTCCCCCCCACAGTATAGCATGAAATGTTGAATGAACAAGTGATCAAACAATGCCACCTTTCCTGTGTTTAACTTTTATTCTCCTAACCCCACCACGTCAAAAGAGCACAGTTTAAACTTCAGGAAGGCTAGAAAGATAAGGATGGGTTGTGATGTGTATATTATGAGGACATCAGCACCCTGAGATGATCACCCAAGTAATGGGCCCGGAGCTGACTCTAGTCCTTATTTTCTGCTAGACATCTCTCTATTACCTTTCAGTCTGGGAACTCTGACCTCTAGGACCCACTTGGGATGGATGTGCCATTGTGGATTTTTAAAAGTTATCCTTGGTGGGGAGGGATGTGGGAGGAGAATTAGTAGAGAACTTGAAACAGCACCTGTGGACCCAGATGACTACTTAGAGACTCATGAAAACTAAAGAAAATGGAAACAGAGATGCATCTGATCTGAATTAAGGTCCTTAAAGCCTCACTGGTTGTCTTTCATACATACAGGCTAAAAATTAGAGGATGCTCCAGGGTGTCTTCCAACTCAACTATTCTGTTTTAAGCTCAAGAATAGGAAGAGACCTGTCTTCCAACCAGCCCCTTCCTTGATCCACATTCAGCCCTTGTATATCCAGCATCCCCTGGCAAGTTGTGGTAAAAAACAAAACAAAACAAAAAAAAAAACATGGTTTCTGAAGTCCAATGATCTTCAATCCAAACCTCATTTCTGTAATCTAATTACATTATCTTAGACATACTATTTAATTTTGCTAGACTGTAATGATGATGAAATGATGAGCAAGCATTTGGTGCAGCCCTGGCTTATGCGACACTGAGTAGTACTGAACATATTCTCCATCTTTCTTGCGACCCTTGCAAAGTTCTTCTTTTTGTTTCCCCCAGGTTTTTCTTTCGTTGGACTTTCTGTTTGTAAGTCTTTGCAATCTCCCCTTAATTGCGTACAACTGTTTTTCTTTAAATTCTTAACTTCAGCTCCAAGTTGTAAAAAAGGGGAAAGAGAAAAAGTTATAAAGGTATTCAGGGGGCGGCGCCTGTGGCTCAGTCGGTGGGGCGCCGGCCCCATATACCGAGGGTGACGGGTTCAGACCCGGCCCCGGCCAAACTGCAACCAAAAAATAGCCGGACGTTGTGGCGGGCGCCTGTAGTCCCAGCTACTCGGGAGGCTGAGGCAAGAGAATCGCTTAAGCCCAGGAGTTGGAGGTTGCTGTGAGCTGTGTGAGGCCACGGCACTCTACCAAGGGCCATAAAAGTGAGACCCTGTCTCTACAAAAAAAAAAAAAAAAAAAAAAAAAAGGTATTCAGCTTGGAAATTATAAGTGGAAAATCACTGCAAATCAGCCATGGCCCAAAAGGAAATAAAACATTATTGAGATTCTGGAAGTCTGGAGGCTCCATCTGGGAGTAAAACCTGTAAATAAACAAATCAAATCAGCGTTTCCTTCATTCAGAGGATACTTTTGCCACAGGGATTATAGCAGCCTTGAGCAATTTCGGGGCTGGGCCCTGAAGCAGAGAAGCATATTGGAGCAGAGGAGGGAACCAAACCTCCTGCCTTGCAGTCCCTGACTGGATATGTAGCTCTCACCTAATAGGCCATTCTCTCTGAACCTTTGTTACCTTGGCCAACCATCAGGCTTATGCAAGACTCCTACGAAGGTACGTAACTAATTTCATAGCATCTGCTGTCCTGAATCTTATAACCATAAGTATTCTCTAGACAGATCTCCTGAGAACTTATATATGTTGTCAGAAAATTACCTTTTTACTTTTGTTGTACTCTAGTAACAGGAAAAAGGATTACAAGAAGACAAGATGCTATTAGGCAACCAAGCTAGTACAAGGAATCCCTCAGGCTGGGCCTGGATTCAGAGCCCCTCAGTTCGATTTCTTACATCTACACATTTGCAGCATGAGGAATGGGAAATCCACAAACAACATTAAGGTAGAAGAAGATTTATTTTCAAAAAGGGGTAAATAATAAAGGAAGTTCCAAAAAAGAAAAGTCTAGTCACAACGTTAAGTGAAGAGAAGAACAGGCAGGGAAAGCTGTGTGAAGGTATTTTTTGAGTTAGACTTTCAAGACCAGGATTTGTCAGGTGAAAATGGGAGACAGAACAGTTCACTTATGAGTAGTACAAAAGCCAAGAACAGGTGGGAAAGTATAAGTTACATTTTCACCAGAGTAAAGAGTTCAACTTGGAAGGACATAGAGACCAGGTAAGGAAATGAATGGAATAATGGCAAAGGCCAGAGGAAATGGGGCAGGAGGGATTCTGTATTTCAGATTAAGAAATTTCAACAGTGGGAAGCCACAGAGTTGCTGCCGTGCAGAAGGCAACTCCATTCTGCCTCTATGTGGGAACCAATTGATCCTCAGGGTATATATTCTTTCACTGATATTCTTACACACACATTAGGCCTTTGACATTCTCCTCTAAGATCCCTCATTTCTCCTCCATTTCATCTTTGCATGGATGACTCGTTGGTTTCCAAGTCGGAAGGGAAGTCGAAGATCATCTAGTTCACAGCCCCACTTCATTGATTAGAAAACAGACTTAGCTCTGCGAGGCCTCTCAGCCAGCAGAGACCACATCTCTTGACTCACACTCCCAGGCTTTTTCTACCTCACCAAGATTCTTTCTATGATGAGACGACTTCTTCATTGTCTCCTTTTTTCCACTCTAGGGCTACTGTTCTCATTAGCATTGTTAATGATCTTTGGAAACAGTGCTTGCTCTGCAGTAGAGCCATGGCTTTGCTCAGGAACCACTTCCTTTAAAACTCACTTTTTAAAGAGGAAAGAGATTACTTGGATTTCCTCCAAAGATTCTTAGAATATTCATCCTAGTGGGCTACCCAGAAAATAATGTTAAGTCAGCACAATATGCATGCTGGAATAGAGAAGAGTGAAGAAGGGGTAACCCCCTAATAAAACACTGATAATTGGGTGAAATAATCTTTTGCAGAAGTCTTTGAAAATGGACTAGGCAAGGGCAACCTATGTGTCCTTGAGTTAGCTTAGATGTTAGCTGACTCGGGTCCGGAAAATAGAAGTAAATAACACTGGTACTTTCAAGTCCAAAAATATTTTTTGTCTGATAGGAGGTCTTACGTTGGAAGTAGTACAAGTCTTAAAATTAAAATATATAGAATCTCAACGTGATTAAACTCATATATAATAGTGTATCATATCAATTAACTAATATATTATAAGAAACATCTGTATAAATTTCCAATGGCTATGTAACAAATTACCACAAACTAGAGGCTTAAACTTACATGTGCCTGTTACTTACAGATGCAGGCATGGCGTAACTGAGCTCTCTGCTCAGTGTTTCACCAGGCCAAGGTCAAGGTGTAAGAAGGGCCACACTCTCTTCCAGAGCTCAGGATCCTCTCACCAAACTCACTCAGAATTAGCAGAATTCAATGACTTACAATTATAGGATTGAGATCCCCACTTTCTTTTCAGCTATGCTCTGGACACTCAGATCCTAACTACGTGATTCCCTCCCTAGTCAGTTCACAATGTAGCTTTTGAATTTTCCCTGGCCCATGGGAAAGCTTTTTGTTCAGTATTTCAAGGGCTCACCTGACTAGGTCAGACCCACCAAAGATTATCTCCCATTTAATTAACTCAAAGTCAACTGATTAGAAGCTTTAAATCTATCTATACAATTCCTTTTACTATATAATATAACATGATTGTGAGAGTGATATCCCATCATGTCTACAAATTCCACAGATACTCACAGGCGAAGGATTACACAAAGCAGGCATAGCGGGGGGCAGGCCTCTTTGGGCCATTTCAGAATCCTGCCTAGCACAGTATGCCTGCATCCCAGCTTCCCTTTCAGTCTATGAGCCTCTTCAGGACATGGATCAGAATTTAAATTGTTGGTTGAATTAATAATAAAAAAAAAAAACTAATTGAAATGCATTTCCCCAGGCTTTTAAATGTCTCTATTTTGTATCTGGTTATGTTGAGATACTTTGACACCAATTATAATTAAGCATAGATTTCCATAAATAAATGGCAGTTTGTAACAAAGATTTGCCAATATAGCAGACATCTTTAGGGAATAAAACATCATAAGATCAGCATAATGACTAATATTTTCTCAGAGCTAGCCTATTCATCAACATGTATTTATTGAATATCAACATTGTATACACTAAGAAATGTGCTAACTAGATTATACGGAGAACAACACTAAGGAATCTCAGAGATCATCTTTTTTCCTAAGGAGCTCACAACATAGAAAGAAAGATAGCTCTAAATCACATAAGATAATTTCAAATGATGAAAAACAAAACAGTTCATGTTTATATCTGAATTGAGTGGTATAGAAACACATTGCAGAAACTTGCAGAAGTAAGAGAGCAAGGTTGGCTAAAGTAAGAAGAGAAGGCTCCAAATTATATCCATCACTGAAGCTGAGCAGAAAAGATCAGATTTGATCTGTTAGACAAGAGAGCTGTTAGGCTGGATGTGGTGGCTCACACCTCTAATCCTACCACTCTGGGGAGGCCGAGGCTGGAAGATGGTTTGAATTCAGGAGTTGGAGACCACAACAAATAAAAAAAAATAGCTGGGTGCGATGGCATCCACCTGTAGTCCCACCTCCTCAGGAGACTGATGCAGAAGGGTCGCTTGAGCCAAGGAGCTCCAGGTTACAGGGAGCTGGGGAGCTTGGATAGACACCACCATACTCTACCCAAGGTGACAGAGTGAGAGTTTGTCTAAAAAAAAAAAGAGAGAGAGCTGTTGAAGGTTCTGATCTGTGACATAAACCAATGAAAGCTGTACACAGGACAGTGAGGGTGAAGAGGATTTGTGGGATAGATTGGAGCAGAAGAGGCAGAAGTTGTGCAGATCCCCTAGAGAGCTAACTCTGTGGTCCAAACATAACATAATAAGAGTCAGGACCAAGTGGTAATATTAGGTAGTATTAAGGGAAGACTCAATAAGAGACACTGTGATAATATAGCAGGATCTGGTCCAGTATTTGACCTGCTAAAAAGAATAAAGAAGAATTGAAATCCATAAGTTTAATTATTTATATATTTAGGAGACAGTCTGACTCTGTTGCCCTGGCTAGAGTGCAATGGCATCAGCCTAGCTCATGGCAACCTCAACCTCCTGGGCTCAAGTGATCTTCCTGCCTCAGCCTCCTGAGTAGATGGGACTGCAGACACATGCCACAATCCTATCATGCTGCTAGAATTGCAGGCATGAACTTCGGTGCCCAGCTTGAGGTCTAGTTTTAAATTTAGTTGGCTCTGCCAGAGATTTATGGCTGCACATCCAAACCCATTTCCTTTTTTCTTCCTGGGCAGTTAGACTATATTTCCCAGCTTCCCTGCAGGTGGGTGTGGCCATGACACTGAGATGGAGCCAACAGGAGAGGGCAGAGATTATGCAGGGCTTCCAGGTCTAGAGTATAAAGCTTCCTGCATGCAATCCTCCATTCTCCTTTCTCCTTCCAACTGGCTGCATTGGAGACAACCCTCCTTGAGACTGTCCTCAAGATGGCAGTAGGCAGACAAAAGCCACCCTGTGCTACTATGTAAAGAGAAAATGAACTTCAGTTGAGTTCGAACCATTATACATTTTTGTCTTGTTTATTTTACGAATCAGACTACTTTACCAACAACTTAGAAAATGGTGGCATCACTAAGAGAAGTTATGAGCTGGGAAGAGGCTTTTGGAATTTTAGAGAATAACAAAAGAAAGTGGAGAGTCTAACAGGCATCTGGGAGGACAGTAGAATCAGTGCTCAAGAGAGAGGGCTCAGTAGAAAGTAGAGATTTGTTATTTGCAAAGTATATTTACAACATAGAATAGAAGAATTCTCAGGTGGAGTACATGTCAAATCTGTTAAGTATAGAGTATAAATGTCTTAACACAATAATTTAGTAAATGAAGTGAAGACTGTATTAACTAGTTTGATGTAAGCATTCCTATAAAAAAAGAGAGAGAGAAAGAAAATAAAATAAGGCTAAGAGTTGAAGACTGAATATTAAATGTATGTTTATGTTAAAGAGTGGAAGAAAAAAAAGAGCTAATGAAGAATTGAATTTACCTCTTTCATGTTTACAAGGATGGAGCTGGAACATATTCTTCTTAGTAAAGTATCTCAGGAATGGAAGAAAAAGTATCCAATGTACTCAGCCCTATATGAAGCTAAATTATAGCTTTCACATGAAGGCTATAACCCAACTATAGCACAAGACTATGAGGAAAGGGCCAAGGAAGAGGAAGGGAGGGGGGAGGTTAAGATGGAGGGAGGGTAATGGGTGGGGCCACACCTACGATGCATCTTAGAATGGGTACAGGAGAAACTTACTAAAGGCAGAATACAAATGTCTACATACAATAACTAAGAAAATGCCATGAAGGCTACGCTGAACAGTTTGATGGGAATATTTCAGATTGTATATGAAACCAGCACATTGTACCCCTTGATTGCACTAATGTACACAGCTATGATTTAACAATAAAAAAAAGATTGAAAGTGGAGGATTAGAAACGTAGGAATGTAACAAGAGACAGCTCAGCTTTAAAATCCAATTTCAATCTTAGTTTGTTGTTGACTCATCTTTTACTGAGCAACAGCAGAGCGAGCACAGATAGTTGCAGTGTAAACCAGCCATGGATGGTTTGTGACCTAATTCTTTCATATTTATTTAATGCTCATTAACACTGAAATGAAGTAGTTTAAAACAATGAGCCAACCAGGAAAAAAAAAGGGGGTGGGGTGGGTAGCATTAGGGAAAAAGAGAAAGCATAAGGTCTGGCTTATGTGAACATCATCATATCCACTTTTGCATGAGTCAAAATTATTTTGTCCACATTTGAATCTTTCATTTGTTTTAATTTGCCATCAGCATATCTTAACTTTTAGCCGAAAAGTATAATTAATCAGCATATCATCACAGTTGTCTGTGTAAATTCCAATAGTTTTAGCTGATCTTTTTTCCCTGAAATTTTTCAGAGTATCTGGCTTTTATATGTTTACAACTTCAGAGGCAGCCCCACAGACCAAAAGAAATATCTGAAACCTAATTTTGACCATGCAGTTTGGTTCATAGCAATCATTTTATGAAAGCACTCGTAAATTTTGGTTTGTTCACAGTTTTAAAGTAAAATTCTAATAATGAGTGTGATTTAGTTCCTAGTTTATAAAACACATACAAGTTATTTTGTGATTAATAATTATGTTTGAGGGTAGTCCTTACATAAAGGGAAAATCAATCGTTCAAAGCCACAAAACTGTTTTTAAGTTAAATGTCGGTGGCATGGTAATTGAATACTTTTGGATGGAAGGGAAAGAATTTGATCATTTCTAAATTTGAATGGCAATAAGATATTTTGTTAATAATTCAGAAGATACCAAGCAAAGGCACACAAGTGTCTAAAGGAGAAATTCTCAGACAGAGAAGAAAGTATGCCCATCAGTCAGCCAGCCCATTAGGAATGCAGACCCTGGACAGCACTCATTGCCTGCCTGAGCCTCCTGCCCACTCCCCACTGAGCCGAAGTGTTCCAGGCATGGTGATTGGCAACAAGTTTCATTTAGCTGAGGGGGGAATACAACTGCAAAAACACCTGGCTTATTTCAGGCCACATCTATATCATACCAAAGCAATGGATCATTGCCATCAATCCAGTCAAAAAATCAGTCGAGTCGAGAAAACAAGTCAGATGAATTATTTCACAATGCTGACAAAACTACTGAATTATTTGAGAATTATTAGAGATGTTTGCTTTCCCTTGATGATTTTTTTTACCATATATAAAGACAGAGGTCCTTGTTACCTGCAAGACTTCACTTATTCTCTTTACCATGCAAGTCATCACTTTCTTTCTTTCCTTTTTCAGACAGTATTACTTTCCCCAACTTTCAGATAGACAAAATAACAATAGTGGAAATGACTCAATGATCTTCCTAATCCTCTAGGCTCTTTCAACCTTTGTAGACCCCACTTTAATGCAAATCAAACTTGGGTAGATTGAACATTACCTACTGAAAAATAGTTTCAATTAGAAATTTAATTACACTGTCTTGAGGAAATGGAAACGACAGTTTCTTTGAATTTTATACATTATGGAAACCTCCGAAGTGCTATAAATCTGCTAATTGATTTCTGTACCTGTTATGTTTGATTAGGTGTATTTTATTGTCTTCTTGGTTTTAATTAACCCTGGGCTTGTCAAAATGCTTGCAACGACAAAGGATATATGATGAAGTGTGATAAACTCTATTAACAGAGGCTGACTTTTGTCAGTAATTGCTCTCATGCAAAAGAGTTATTAGAAATTAGCACATAGGAAAAAAAAGAAACTGTACTTTTGGTAACAACTTTTATTGGCAGTCATAAATCTGTAGACTGCCCCCTATGTGCTGGTAATAAGCAAATGTGAGTGACCATAGGGTCTTATAGAAGATCAATCACTCACTCTATGTCATATAAATATTAAGCATGACAAAAATCATAAGAATTATGAAGTCTGAGTGATCCGAGCAAAAATTATACCAATATCTCTAACTGTTCAAATTAAGGAACTAGATGCAGAGAGTGTACAAACCAATCTACTCCTGCTGAGGCAGACCCACACCACTTACTCTCTAGGTGTTTGTATAATTAATGCAAAAATAAATTAATCAGCCTGTCAGTGATATTTTTCCCCCAGATGATTAGGCTTGCTTTTCATTCCCAAATCATTTTAACCATAACTTTCTACCAAGTCAGTCACAGATCTTTCTGTTGAAAAAGAAAACATCTAAATTCCACTAGTGACTGCAGAAATAGAAAAAAGGGATAAGAGTTGATGTGCTTGCCCAAACATTATTATTAACTTTTGTTTTCCTTAAAGTCTGACTTGGTAGTCCAACATTAGCAAAATTTTTTGAGCTTTTTACCTCAAAGATATTGGTAGAGGCAATCCTCTGGGAAAACATCACAGGAAAATTCTACCATAGACTGATATCATGTCAGAAAGCTCAGGACACTGATATGTGACATCATTTATAATACAATAATCAGACAACTCTGCCCTCTCAGGGGTTCTCAAACTATGGCCCATGTGGCCACATGAGGTGGTTTGATTGTATTTGTTCCCTTTTTTTTTTATTTCAAAACAAGATATGTGCAGTATGCATAGGAATTTGTTCATAGCTTTTTTTTTTTTTTTAACTATAGTGTGGCCCTCCAACGGTCTGAGGAACAGTGAACTGGCCCCCTGTTTAAAAAGTTTGAAGACCCCTGATGATGCCTCAATGTTGGGAGCAATCTCTGACTTGGAAATCATTGTAGTGGGGATCCTGATGTGGGTCCAAATCTAGAGGGTAAGTGATCATATTAGGAGTATGGCAGCCAGGTTGAAAAGGTAGTCCAGAAAGAAATACAAAAACGTCTTTGTGGCATAGACATAGAAAAACAACTTTTCTACATAACAGAGAGGAAAAGGAGTAGCGGCACTAAGATTAGAAAGGGAAGGGGGAAAAGCCCTTCATTGCCAAGCTGAAGACAAATTTCACAGTAGAAGGAGACATCTAGTAAGTTCTAGACTGCTTGTTATGCACTAGCATGTGCTCTCTGTGCCAAATTCACAGTCACTTTGCCCTGAGAACCCTCCCAGACTGAGCTTGGCCTTCCCATAGAATCAACCCATAAAGGAAAGAGCAGAGCAAACTTGAGAAGTGGCACTGGGAAGACTGACTGGTATTTGCAGCTCCTGAGAAGCTTCAGCAGTACCTGCCATCTAAGGTTAAAGAGCACTAGGTTTTGGAATTCAGATAACTGACAAATGACCTGCTGGTCTTTGTACCATTGGCCTTTAAGGACAAATATCACTATTTCAGCTTCACAACTGACACTGACTCCATGAAGAATGCATGGCAGGTGAACTAGTAAAGCAATGAACTGGGGAAAGAATGAAACAATATATCCAAAAGGGGAAGACCAAGCCAAGCACTCAGCACCTGCAACTTCCTAATGAAGAAGATCTCCTGAAGCAGAGAGATGGTAATTTGAACAAAACAATGATTATAATACTATGCTTGTATGATAGTAATAATACAAGTATATACTAATATTATATTATACTAATAGATGAGCACTTAAGGATAGTAAATTAGAGCACAAAATCTTTCTTGAATTAGAAAAGTATATTTTGAATTTTGAAATGTAGTAGCTGCACCCCAAGACTTTTATATCCAGCCAAGATAGCAATCATCTATCAGGATAAGAGGAAGATACACAAAAATTTAGAAAACATGCCATTCTTATACCCTATCTAGAATATAATATTAATGAAAAAGACATTAAACAACATTTAAATTCCAAGGGGAAGATAAAAAGGAGATGAATGAGAAGTGAGATATGAAGTTTGCAATGTATGTAACTAAATCTAAAAGAATCATGACACAGTGGTGGGTATTGAGCAATATCACTGTTAAGCCAAAATCCTTACAAGAGAAGGCACATGCTATAATGTAAAAGCCAATACTTCAGCAATACTTCAGGGTTGTAGAGATGGGGGAAGAGTGAATGAATTTTAAAGATATTATCTTGTTGGGAAGAAGAGGAAAAGAAAAAAATAATTGAAAGAGCTCATTTTATTGGAATAGAGAAATTAGTGGATGAATAGGGTGTCTTGGGAGAAGCAAACAGTTGGCATTTTGTTTTTAAAGAATAACATAAATACTCTTCAAAAATAATGATGGACACTCATTAAATATTTGTTGAATGAATAAGTTGCAGGTGTCAAGACAGAAAAACGCCATGAGTTGAATAGAAAAAGATGTTAGAACTTCCAAACAAGAGGACTAGTGAATAAATAGTAACTTTATTCAACTAGCATAAAAGAAATATGAAACCCTTTACTGAACATAGAGTAGAATGTGAAGATCAAAATTAAGTATATGCAGGTTTTTATTAACTGTGAATATATTGAATTCCCTTACTAAATTACAGAGACTGAGACTTTCTTAGTTTAAAAAAAAAAAAAGAAAGATCAAATATATTTTTTTATGACTTTGTTATTCAAAGTGTGAATGGAACCAGCAACATTAGCATTACTTGAAGCCTGTTAGAAATGTAAAATCCCAGATCCTACCTCAGCCCGACTGAGCAGAAACTGTATACGTGTATTAGTAAGACCCCAAGTGATTCTCTGGGAAGCTGAGATGGGAGGATCCCTTGAGCTCAGGAATTCCAGACCAGCCTGAGTAAGAGTGAAACTCTGTCTCTACTGAAAAGAGAATTAGCCAGTCCCAGCTAAAGCAAGAGGATCCCTTGAACCCAGAAGTTTAAGGTTGCTGTGAGCTAGGCTGACACATTTTTTAAAAATCCAAGGTGACACATTTTTAAAGAATCACAAAAGAATAATGAAAATAGAGAGGTGGTGTAAAGTGGCATAAGACCAATGCAAACAAAAAGTTAGTGTCAATATTAATATCAGACAAGGTAGTGTTCAAAGGTAAATAAATTGATCAAAAAGGGAAATTGTTGATTTTTAAAAGACCAATTTTTTATTTGACCTTGGGTTCATAAAAGAGATTATTTCCATAATCCCTGATTCATATACCTTTTCATCATTGGCCTATTTACAGCCTACTATTATTGGGATAGATGGATATTTACTATTTTTAATTATGTCATAAACACCTGTCATAACCTATCCAAAACAACTAATAGGAAACCAACAATAACCTACATCTAACCATATTGTCCCTTCCTTGTTCCCCCCCTCCAATCTCCTGACATAAATGTCACCCTGTATGGTTATCTGTGCTGGAATAAATATTCTTATACATATCTCTTGCTGAAGATGTGGAAAGAGTGTTTCTTAGGCGCCATGTCTACCATATAGAATATGTGGCTGACATTGGAAGATGATGTCAGTGTTTTCAAAGTGTGGAGATCTTCCCTGTCCACATTCTCTCTCCCACTTAATATTGTAGACTGTGTCTATCAAATGAGTATCAAATAGAAAGTCACTGTGGTCTTGATCTGCATGTACTTAATTATAGGAACAGTGAATATCTCTTCATATTTGTGGTGGCTCTAGCAGTCTGTTTTCTGTAAAATGCCAGTTTATAACTTTTACCTACTTTTCTATTGGTTGCTTTTATAAAAAGTACTTACACTGATCTTGCGGAGAAAACTACGTAAAAGCATGGGGACTGCATGAGGCAATCAACAAATAATCTCTCTCTTTCACACACACACACATGCATATTTTTATGTATGTGTGCATATGTAAGTATGTATATATGTGTGTACATGTGTTTATATGGAGAGAGAGGGACAAATTTACCTCTTTAAAAAGGAGACTATGGGCCAGGTGCAGTGGCTCACACCTATAATTATAGCACTTTGGGAGGCCGAGGCAGGTGGACTGCCTGAGCTCAGGAGTTTGAGACCAGCCTGAGCAAGAGCAAGACCCTGTCTCTAAAAATGGCTGGGCCTTGTGGTGAGCACATGTAGTCCCAGCTACTTGGAAGGCTGAGGTAAGAGGATCACCTGAGCCTAAGAATTTGAGGTCACTGTGAGCTATGAAGCCAGGGCATTCTACTGAGGGCAAAAAAGTGAGACTCTGTCTCAAAAAATAAATAATTAAATAAAATTAAAAATAAATAAATAATAAAAAGGAGAATATAAATTTGTTTCATATGTTCATGGAATATTTACAAACATCTCCCACATAGCTGTCATAAAATATTTTAACAATTCTTAGAGATTTGTGTAGAATGCGTTTATTTCAATACAATTAGAAACAAAGTTGGAATAAAAACGTAACTCATTACAAATTAAGAAAAGTGCTCCTACAAAGTAATGGTTCAAAAGGAAGCTAAAATTTAAATTATAATATCTAGAGTTTGGAGGTGGAGCAAGATGGCAGCCAAGTAACTGTTTCCCTGCGAATGGGCATCATGAGTCTGGGGAGATAAGATTCTAGGCATCTTTGGCTGGTGGGATCTGCCTATAATCATCCCTTTGAGGATACAGGGAGTCAATAAGGGACTTCTGGACCCCAAGAGGAGGACAAAAACAGTGGAAAACTAGCAAGTGGCTGCGTGTGTTCGATCGACCTAATTCTGCCAGCAGCCATAAGTACAAGCAGCAGTGAGACTGCAAACTGGAAAGGCTGGTGAACTGTTTCGGTTGTTTTGGACTTGGCACTCAGTTCAACTGCCTTGGGGAGAGCTTGAGCAGGAGTGTGGAGAACTTTGGGCATTGTCTAGGGCCCCAGACTGAGCTGCTGAGCCTGATGTAGCTAATAGTGTTCAGCTCTGGGCCACAGGGAGCCATTGTGAGAAAACTGGCCCAGCAAGCTCCACCCTCAGGGTTGCAGAGCAAGGATCAGGCAGGAGCTAGTAATATAGTGACTGAGCAGCCTAAAGGCAGGGACTGAGCTGCCTTACAGCCTTAACCCTCAGGGGCAGAGTGAGACCAGTTTTGGCAAACTGGAGCTTCGAGCTGTTGCCCTGGGTGGAGTGATATAGCATCACAGCGCATAGCAACCTCAAACTCCAGGGCTTGGTGCTGCCCAGACCTCCATAAGAGCTATGCTGCTACCCCTGACCCGCAACCCATGCCCGCCAGGCCTCCACATGCCCTGACAAGGAACTGCGGGAGCCACGCAACCCTGTGTCTTCCCTCCTTTACCCTCCTTGCCTCCACACTGGCCCGCTTGTCTGGCCAGGGACTCTGGTAGCCATGTGCCCTCCGGAGCCCTCTCTGCCTCTACACAGAGTCCTTCTCCCAGCCAGAGACTGCTGGAGCATTGGGCTCTCTGTGCCAAAGTCACTGGGCACCAGGCACTCCCAGAACCATGCGCACCACCTCCTGCCTGTTGCTGGATCTGGGTGTGTCATACTATGAAGGTGCTTCCACAACCAGAACTCCCTGGCTGGGGCATCCCCAGAGGAACTACATAGGGTCACTCCCTACAAAGATCCAACAACAATAGAGTGACCCCGCTGAGGTCTAATCTTGGACAGACACCTCCCCAACTCTGAGGACAGCCAGAGGCAACAGTGAAAAATAATCATGAGATGAAATCAACAGAAAAACCCTGGCAATATGAATAATCAGAGTAGATCAACTCCCCCAAGGAACAATAGGGCAGATACGGCACAAGATCCCACACACAAACAAATAGCCGGGATGTCAGAAATCAAATTCAGAATATGGATAACAATTAAGATCTAATTAGAATTCCAAGCAGTAACCCAAAAGATATCTCAAGAATTCAATGAATTCAAAGACCAAATGACCAAAGATTTTGAAACATTGAGACAAGAAGTTGCAGCCCTCTAAGATCTGAGAAACACAGTAGAATTCCTCAGTAACAGAATGGAGCAAGCAGAAGAAAGGACTTCTGACATTGAAGACAAAGCTTTCGAACGTTCCCAAACTCTCAAAGAGGAAGAGAAATGGAGGGCAAGAACAGATCACTTTCTCAGAGAGCTCTGGGATAATTCAAAGAAAACCAATATTCATCTTATAGGGATCCCCAAAAGCAATGAAGTGGCTTCACAAGGCACAGAGTCTCTTGTCTATGAGATTATAAAGTAGAACTTTCCAGACATGCCAAGACATTCTGAAATTCAGATAGCAGACAGTTTCGGAATTCCAGCACAACTCAACCCAAATAAGACATCCCCCAGACACATCATAATCAATTTCACTAAAGTTAATATGAAGGAGAAAATTCTGAAAGCAGCCAGACAAAAGAAAACCATCACCTACAAAGGCAAGAATATTAGGATTGCAGATCTCTCTGCTGAAACCTTTCAAGCTAGAAGAGAATGGTCATCGACTTTTAATCTCCTAAAACAAAATAACTTTCAACCCAGGATCCTGTACCCAGATAAACTGAGTTTCATTTATGATGGAGAAATTAAATACTTCAATGACATTCACATGTTGAAGAAATTTTCCATAACTAAACCAGCTCTCCAGGATATTCTCAGACCCATCCTACATAAAGACCAGTGTAATCCTCCACGACAAAAGTAAACCCACCCAGAAAATTTTGATCAAATTCCAACTCCCACAGTCGCAAAAAGATTAAAAATGTCCACTGGACTCTAGAAAGGCTTATCAATATTCTCAATTAATGTGAATGGTTTAAATTCTCTTCTAAAGAGGAACAGGTTGGTGGGCTAGATACAAAAACTCAAGCCAGATATCTGCTGCACACAAGAATCTCATCTTACATTAAAAGACAAATATAGACTCAAGGTGAAGGGATGGTCATCTATACTCCAAGCAAATGGAAAGCAGAAAAAAGCAGGCATTGCAATCCTATTTGCAGACGCAGTAGGCTTTAAACCAACCAAAATAAGGAAGGATAAGGATGGACACTTCATATTTGTTAAAGGTAATACTCAATATGATGATATTTCAATTATTAATATTTATGCACCCAACCAGAATGCATCTCATTTTATAAGAGAAACTCTAACAGACATGAGCAACTTGATTTCCTCCAGTTCCATAGTAGTTGGAGATTTTAACACCCCGTTAGCAGTGCTGGATAGATCCTCCAAGAAGAAGCTAAGCAAAGAAATCTTAGATTTAAACTTAACCATTCAACATCTGGACTAAACAGACATCTACAGAACATTTCATCCAAATAAAACTGAATACACATTCTTCTCATCAGCCCACAGAACATACTCCAAAATCGACCACATACTAGGTCACAAATCTAACCTCAGCAAATTTAAAAAAATAGAAATTATTCCTTGCATCTTCTCAGACCATCATGGAATAAAAGTTGAACTCAATAGCAACAGGAACCTGCATACCCATACAAAAACATGGAAGCTAAACAACCTTATGCTGAAAGATAGATGGGATATAGACAAGATTAAGAAGGAAATGACCAAATTTTTGGAACAAAACAACAATCAAGACATCAATTACCAGAACCTCTGGGATACTGCAAAGGCAGTCCTCTGAGGGAAATTTATAGCACTGCAAGCCTTCCTCAAGTAAACGGAAAAAAGAGGAAGTTAATAACTTACTGGGACATCTCAAGCAACTGGAGAAGGAAGAACACTCCAACCCCAAACGCAAAAGAAAAGAAATAAACAAAATCAGAGCAGAATTAAATGAAATTGAAAACAAAAGAATTAAACAACAGATCAATAAATCCAAATGTTAGTTTTTTGAAAAGATCAATAAAATAGATAAACCTTTGGCCAACCTAACCAGGAAAAAAAGAGTAAAATCTCTAATTCCTCAATCAGAAATGGTAATAATGAAATAACAACAGACCTCTCAGACATTCAAAAAATCCTTTACGAATACTACAAGAAACTCTACTCTCAGAAATATGAAAATCTGAAAGAAATCGACCAATACCTGGAAGTACACCACCCACCAAGACTTAGCCAAAATGAAGTGGAAATGTTGAACAGGCCTATATCAAGTTCTGAAAAAGCATCAACTATACAAAATCTCCCTAAAAAGGAAAGCCCAGGACCAGATGGCTTTACATCAGAATTATACCAAACCTTTAAAGAAGACCTAGTACCTATATTACTAAACCTCTTTCAAAATATAGAAAAAGAAGGAACATTGCCCAACACATTCTACGAAGCAAACATCACTTTGATCCCCAAACCAGGGAAAGACCCAACAAAAAAAGAAAATTATAGACCAATATCACTAATGAATATTGATGCAAAAATACTCAATAATATCCTAACAAACAGAATCCACCAACACATCAAAAAAATTATACACTACTACCAAGTGGGATTTATCCCAGGGTCTCAAGGCTGGTTCAATATACATAAATCTATAAATGTAATTCAGCACATAAACAAACTAAAAAATAAGGACCATATGATTCTTTCAATTGATGCAGAAAAAGCTTTTGATAATATCCACCATCCCTTCATGATCAGAACATTTAAGAAAATTGGTGTAGAAGGGACATTTCTTAAACTGATAGAGGCCATCTACAGCAAACCCACAGCCAATATTGTATTGAATGGAGTTAAATTGAAATCATTTCCACTTAGATCAGGAACCAGGCAAGATTGCCCATTGTCTCCATTGCTCTTTAACATTGTAACGGAAGTTTTAGCCATTGCAGTTCGGGAAGAAAAAGCAATCAAGGGTATCCACATAGTGTCAGAAGAGATCAAACTTTCACTCTTCACAGATGATATGATCATATATCTGGAAAACACTAGGGATTCTACTACACAACTTTTAGAAGTGATCAAGGAATATAGCAATGTCTCAGGCTACAAAATCAACACCCAAAAATCTGTAGCCTTTGTATATACCAACAATAACCAAGCCAAAAAACAGTCAAGGACTCTATTCCTTTCACAGTAGTGCCAAAAAAGATGAAATATTTGGGAGCATACCTAACAAAGGATGTGAAAGATCTCTACAAAGAGAACTATGAAACTTTAAGAAAAGAAATAGCTAAAGATGTTAAAAATGGAAAAAACATACCATGCTCATGGCTGGGAAAAATCAACATTGATAAAATGTCTATACTACCCAAAGCAATATATAATTTTAATGCAATTCCTATTAAAGCTCCATTGTCATATTTTAAAGATCTTGAAAAAACAATACTTCATTTTATATGGAATCAGAAAAAAACCTCGAATAGCCAAAACATTACTCAGCAATAAAAACACAGCAGGAGGAATCACACTACCAGACTTCAGACTGTACTATAAATCAATAGTGATCAAAACAGCATGGTATTGGCACAAAAACAGAGAAGTAGATGTCTGGAACAGAATAGAGAACCAAGAGATGAATCCAGCTACTTACCATTATTTGATCTTTGACTAGCCAATTAAAAACATTCAGTGGGGAAAAGATTCCCTATTTAACAAATGGTGCTGGGTGAACTGGCTGGCAACCTGTAGAAGATTGACACTGGATCCACACCTTTCACCATTAACTAAGATAGACTCTCACTGGATAAAAGATTTAAATTTAAGACAAAACTATAAAAATACTTGAAGAAAGTGCAGGGAAAACTCTTGAAGGAATCATCCTGGGTGAATATTTTATGAGGAGGACTTCCCAGGCAATTGAAGTAGTATCAAAAATGCATTACTGGGACCTGATCAAACTAAAAAGCTTCTGCACAGCCAAGAACATAGCAAGTAAAGCAAGCAGACAGCCCTCAGAATGGGAAAAAATATTTGCAGGTTATACCTCCGATAAAGGTCTAATAACCAGAATCCACAGAGAACTCAAACGTATTAGCAAGAAAAGAACACGTGATCCCATCTCAGGTTGGGCAAGGGACTTGAAGAGAAACTTCTCCAAAGAAGACAGATGCGTGATCTACAAACACATGAAAAAAAGCTCATCAGAGAAATGCAAATCAAAACTACTTTGAGATATCACCTAACCCCAGTAAGAGTAGCCCACATAACAAAATCCCAAAACCAGAGATGTTGGCATGGATGTGGAGAAAAGGGCACACTTCTACACTGCTGGTGGGAATGCACACTAATACATTCCTTCTGGAAGGATGTTTGGAGAATACTTAGAGACCTAAAAATAGACCTGCCATTCGATCCTATAATTCCTTTACTAGGTTTATACCCAGAAGACTAAAAATCACAATATAACAAAGACATCTGTACCAGAATGTTTATTGCAGCCGAATTCATAATTGCTAACTCATGGAAGAAGCCCAAGTGCCCAGCAACCCACAAATGGACTAGCAAATTGTGGTACATGTATACCATGGAATATTATGCAGCCTTAAAGAAAGATGGAGACTTTACCTCTTTCATGTTTACATGGATGCAGCTGGAACATATTCTTCTTAGCAAAGTATCTCAGGAATGGAAGAAAAAATATCCAATGTACTCGGCCCTACTATGAAGCTAAATTATAGCTTTCACATGAAGGCTGTAACCCAACTATAGCACAAGAATGAGGAAAGGGCCAAGGAAGGGGAAGGGAGGGGGGAGGTTAGGGTGGAGGGAGGATAATGGGTGGGGCCATATCTACGGTGCATCTTAGAATGGGTACAGGCGAAACTTACTAAAGGCAGAATACAAATGTCTACAAACAATAACTAAGAAAATGCCATGAAGGCTATGTTGAACAGTTTGATGAGAATATTTCAGATTGTATATGAAACCAGCACATTGTGCCCCTTGATTGCATTAATGTACACAGCCATGAGTTAACAATAATAAAAAAATCTAGAAAACAATAAGTATATTTTATATTATAACTGATCAAAATGGCTAAAATTCTACTGAAAGAAATTTTTACTAAATGTCATTTAAATATTTATCTAAAATTTGTTAAAAATGAAAATGCCTATTTAAAAATATTAATCCTAAAAAAAGGAGCTTAATGCTCAGCAATAAAAGGCAGTAATGCAATAAAAGGATTTAAAAGAAAGTAGTAGGAGAGAATTAATAAAATAAATGTCACAATTAATCTGAACCAAAAATGTTAGAAGTGATTAATCTCCAAATGCTATTCATTTAAAAGAACTATTAAAAAGACTCTTCATAATCCTGTTTAACAAGTGAAGATAAAAAGAGTAAAAATGTAAAAATCAGAAAAGGAATAGAACACAGAATCATAAGGAAGAAATTTTGAAAATTAGTAAAGAATACAACATGTCACTCTGTAGAGCCACATTTAGAAATCTAGACAACACAGATAATTTTCTAATAAAATATAAATTAATAAAAATTACCTGAGAAGAAACAGGAAATTTGAATAAGCCCAGACACCATAGAAGAGATTGGATAATGATTACAGTTTTATTATTTATATTCAGTATAGTTTAAGCTATTTTAAACAACAGGAAACCATGGAAAGGTCCATAATTTATTTTATGGCGAAAGTATAATTACAACAGCAAAATATGAAAAACATAGCAGAAACCAAGACCTGAATAAATTGTGGAAACTTTTTGTATTTTACTAAGAAAAAAGCAAACAAACATCATTAACAACCACCACAAAATATAAATTAATAAAAACTAATAAACACATGAAGTATTGACCATGATGGATTCAGATTTCTCCTTTAACGATAAATGTTAGAAGATAATAGATCAAGAACAACTGAGTACAAAGAAAATAGAATTCTAGGATTCTTATTCAGTGAAGATATAGTTCAAATGTTAAGGAAAAATGAGCTGGTGTGGTGGTTCACGCCTGTAGTCCCAGCTACTTAGAAGTTGAGGCCTGAACCCAGGAGTTAAAGCTTTCAGTGAGCTGTTATTGCATCACTGTTCTCCAGCCTGAGTGACAGAGTGAGACCCTTTCTGTAAAAAAAAATAAATAAAATCAAACAAAAACAAATATTAAAAGGAGTTGAAGATACAAATACATAAGGACTAAAAAGAAAATATAATTTATGGAGCTGGGCACCTTGGCTCACACCTATAATCCTAGAACTCTGAGAGGCCCAGGCAGATGGATTGCTTGAGCTCAGGAGTTCCAGACCAGCCTGAGAATAGCAAGACCCCATCTCTACTAAAAATAGAAAAAAAGTTAGCTGAGCATGGTGGTGGGCCCCTGTAGTCCCAACTACTCAGGAGGCTGAAGCAAGAGGAGTGCTCAAGCCCAAGGGTTTGAGGTTGCTATAAGCTATGATGCCATGGCACTCTATCCAGGGCAATAGAGTGAGACACTCCCAAAAAGAAAAAAGAAAAAAAAACCATAATTTATGTACCAATCCTAAAAATGTTTACTTCAATTCATGTGCTATTAATTGAGGAATGAGTCAACATAAAATGATAAAGATAAAAAGAATCGTGAGCACATACTGATTTAAATGATTGTTGGAAATACGTTTAAAAAAATGACAAGAGAAAATTTTCTCATACAATGAAAAAAATCTAGGCGATAGGGAGCAAAGGAAAACATGGTTATATAGCAAGGTCATCAATTTTAACCACATACTGTGGGTGACACAACAATTACGTCCTAAAGGGTTAGTCGTCAGAGTCCTTTTCTTTTTAATCCATACTCACCTCTTTGATGATCTCATCCAATTTCTGGTTTTAAATGCCCTCAATAGACATTTACTTCCAAATTTATATCTCGAGCCCTGACCTCTCTCTTGACTTTAGAATTATAGCTCCTGTTACCTTATTTCTGTCTCTATTTAGATCTGTAATAGGCGTCGCAGACTTAGTGTGACCCAGTCAAACTCAGATTTCCTTACCCGCAATCTAACCTCCCTATCTTCCACACCCAATCCATGGCAAATCTTGGTGTCTATATATAAAATACATCCCAAACTTCACCGTCTCTTACCACCTGTGGCATTATCCCCTCCCCCCAGTCTGTGTTGTCTTTGACCTACGCTGTTCCAGTAAACTCCCGCTAAGTCTGCTTCCTCCTACACACAACCTCCACACAGGAGCGTCTCTAATATATACGATATCATACCCCTGCTCTGCTCAATAGCTTCATGTCTCCCTCAGACTTAAACGCCAAACCCTCCATAGCCCTGAATAACCTGGTGCCCTCCCCCACCTTCTTTGCCCCCCACTTCATCCATTCTCCTATCTGTCCTTTAGCTGCAGCTGCCACTCACCTCTTTGCCATGGCTGTTTCCTCTCTCAGGAATGCTCTTCCCCCAGAGAGCAGGCCCAGCTCACTTCAGATCTTCATTCAAAGGTCACTTTATGAAAGACATCTTCTCTGACCATATTTCTCGATTAAAGCAAAGCCCCATTCCTTCATTCTGCACAATTTATTTATTCACAGCACTTTGCCGCCTGACATATTATTTATTTATGGAATTGTATTGGCTGAATATCCCCACTAAAAAGTAAACTACATGAGTTTAGAAACTTTTCTGAACTCTCAGTGATGAGAGCAGTGTGTAGCACATAACACCCAATAAATATTTATTAAGTTAGTAAATAGGGTAATTACTAACAACACACACATATGCACACAGACAGACATACACATACAGCATTATTGACTGAATACTAATATTGTAAGGCACTAGCAAGAGATAGGTTAAATAAGCTTAGGAAATCGGGGTTAAATAAATTGACTTGGATTCTTGGTTCATTCAGTACTATTTATGGAGTGCCTCCTATTTGTCTGAATTAGGCAGATGCTGTGGCTCTATTAAAAAAAAAAAAAAAGACAGACAAGTTCCTACTTTTATGGAGTTTGCAGTCCTGCTAGAAAAACAGCCATTAATCAAATGATTTCACAAATAATTAGTTAATTGTCATTATAACCAGTGCTACAGAGGAAGAGCGCAAGGCAGTCTGAGAGAAGATCATGTGGATGTGATTGCAGCCTAGAAGTGTTCCCAGATGAAATGATATGTAACTTGTGAACTAAAAGATTGATGAAGGATTATTCTGGTGCAGAGTTGGAGAAAGGAGCCCTAGGAAGAAAAAATTGTATGTGTGACGTTGTGAGACAGGAAGAAGCTTGGCATGCTCTTGGAAGTAATGGAGCAGAGTGTTTTGAGTTTACTAGGGGCCAGAAGGTGGAGTTCATAGGGCTGTGTTAAGGACTTGGGATTTGATCTAAAGGCAAGGGGAAGCCATTGAGTAGTTTTAAGCAGGACTTCTCAAGAGCCCTTAAAATACTTGTGTGAATTTTAAATCTCTAGAAAGCATTTCTTCAATTTATTTGATTTAAAAAACTACTTTTTGGACTTGGTATCTGTAGCTCAGTGGCTAGGGTGCCAGCCACATACACTGGAGCTGGCGGGTTTGAACCCAGCCAAGGCCTGCCAAACAACAATGACAACAATGACAACCAAAAAATAGCTGGGCTTTGTGGCAGGCGCATGTAATCCCAGTTACTTGGGAGGCTGAGGCAAGAGAATCACTTAAGCCCAAGAGTTGGAGGTTGCTGTGAGCTGTGAGGGCAACATAGTGAGACTCTGTCTCAAAAAAAAACAAAACACTGCTTTTTGTACAGCCTCTCAATGGGACTGTATTTCTGTAATATATTCATTTTCTGGAAGAAATACCCCAAAGAGGAAAAGAATTATCAAGGAAAACATATTTTAAGTAGAAAAATGAGAAGAAAGACTTAAAAAATAATATATCAGAAAGGTCATAGATCAGTGAGGTCCATAAATATACATGGATTCCATTCTATTGTTCTAGGGCAAAGCTCACATTTGGTTCCAAAGCCAAAATACAACTTTATACTGTCTAAAAAGATGAATCTAATATAGCTACAACATGACTAAGCCTTTCCACTTCTAATTATCACACAAGAAAAATGAAAATATGTCTACACAAAGACTTGTACACAAACGTTTATAGAATCTTTATTTAGAATAGGAAAAACTGGAAATAATCCAAATGACCATTAAAAGGTTAATCAATAAACAAACCATGGTATAGCCATATAGTAGAATATCACAAAATAGGCAGGAACTACTGATACATTCAAAAACTTGGATGAATCTCAAAATCTTTATCACTGAATTAAAGAACCCAAACACAAAACAATATGTGCTGTATGATTCCATTGAAAATTCTAGGAAATACAAAGTAACCCACAGTGACAGAACAGGGATCACTGGTTGCCTGGCACTAGGGTTAAGAAGAAATGGATTACAAAGCATTGCAAGAAAACTTTATAGGAGGATGAAAATGATCTGTATTGTGACTATGGATATAGTTTCATGAGTATATATAACAACACATGTACAGAGAGTGTGCCAAAAAAGATGCATACACATTTTAAGACAGGAAAAAGCTGTATTAAAATTATAATACTCAATATATACTGATAGCTTGTTATCATGCATATTGTATCTTGTATGGCTTATAATTGCAGACATGAAATGTGACTCGAGTATTACAATTTTAATATAGTTTTTTCCTTTCTTAAAATGTGTATACTTTTTTTGCACCCTCTCTATACATGTTAGAATTCACCTAATTGCTTTAAGTGGGAACAGTTTATTTTATATGAAATTTATCTCATTAAAATTTTAAAAATTGAAGGAAGAAAAAGATAAATTCAAAAGTGTCTGTTTTGGTGCCTCTATGAATTTGACACGTCATACAATACCCACAATATGACGCTCATTTAAAATGTAAATAATTTGATTGACAGAAATAATACATTTGTTTTCATAGATATATAGAACTTTGTACCTAACTTAAAAAGAACACATATCCATACAATTGGCCACAAAGAAAGTGGATTCCAAAATCCTCTCAAGAAAAATGCAGTTAAACTAAAAAATGACAAAAGACAATGACGAAGATGTGTTAACAATTTAAAAATATGTAAACACTGATATCGAAGAAGAAATGAAAGACAAAAAAAGAGGGAACAGAGATATACTAATTCAGAAGTAAGAAAAGTGTTTTAGTTACAAATATAGTTAAAACTAAAAGAATTTCAAGAAATATATATATTTATGGTATAACAAATAATTTGAAAAATCTAGATGAAATGAACAAATTTCAAAGAAAACATAAATTATCGAAATTTATTCCAGAAGAGCTGGAAATTTGAATAGACCAATAAGAGAGGATATTATAAACATCAAAAATTTTTATGAGAAAAGGTAAAAGCAACCACAACATAGAAATTATAGAGCAATATCATTTATGAATTTGGATACAAAAAAATCCAAATAAAACATCAGGAAAGAGTCATGCAAATCAACGATCATGACCCAGTGAATTTATTCCAAGAAGGCTAGATTGGATCAAAACTACTAATAACTGACATTACTTGTGTATTTTTATTAAATGGTTTCTTAACAAATCAAAACTATTGTTAAGTGGATTTTCACCTTTAATCTGTTTGTTATTATAAAAACCATTGACTAGTAAAAGACTGTATTTAATAAAAGTAAACAGCAGTTTATAATTAAAATTCCAAATGAAATAGTGATAAAATAAAAATGTCTAAAAACAACAGTGTAAAATAAAAATTAGTAACAAACCTAAAATTACGTGGTAAAAGAATGGACGTATTTTCCAAAAGGCAGCAACAAGAGAAACGCGTGTTGTCATCACCAGTTAAATAATATTCTGGGATTGACAGCTAAGAAATAAACAAAATACATCCACGCATACGCAGATGTGGGTGTATACAAACGTGTCATAAAAGAGATTCCACCACAATTTAGTAACAACTACTCAGACTATGAAGAGCATTTATTAAGTGGCTGGGCACATGATTAGTTGAACAACTTTCTTTAATACTAACGAATTAGATGGTCTGTAATTGAAAAGGATATCCTATTCATACACATCAGCAAAAAAAGTATAAAGTATATAAGAAAATGTGCAGGACTAATGAAAAACAGAGCATGCAATCTTGCCATATTTTTGTAAGTCTGATATTTATACTTAGTTCTTTTGGCATTTATTTGTATGCAAGGTACAACACAGGAATCTAGCTTTTGTCTCTTCAAAATAGGTAAGTGGCCTCTGGTGTCCATGCTATCCATTCCCCAACATTTTGAAAAAACAGATTTAACACATACTTCATATATATTTGAATATTTTTAGCCTATTTATGCTGTGTTACCGATCTAGTTGCATATTTCTGCACTGATAGTATATTCATTTTTAAGAGAAAAATATTTGCCAGAAGATTCCAATATACTGATTAATAACCCCTATTTGGTTACCAATTGAAAATTGATTTGGGTATCATTAAACAGACTTCAGGATTTTGAAGCCAGGTGGTCATTTTCCATTGGAAAAAAATCCTGTGTGCACAAGTCTAACAAAGTAGATTCCTTCACTGTCAGCATGTCCCCCCACCCACCACCTTGTTTTTGAAACTGTTATGAAATATAAGGAGAAGTTAATCTTAACAGAAAGTTCCCACCTTCTATGTGCACTGACCTAGTTTGGAGCTCAGCAAGTTGTTGCTCAGCTTTTAAAAAACTGGTGACTCTCTCTAGAGGGTTTTAAAATACTAGTGCCAGGTGCTGCACATTTCTGCAAAGGCCCGGCTCAGCATTTCCAGACTGCTTCAACTCTTCCCTAGGCTGAAGCTAGCAGTTCTGTCAGTTCGTCCCCAAGGTAGCTCAGGGTCCCCCCAGGAAAGAAGAGTCTTGCTTATTTAATTTTGATTTGCTTTAGAAAGCATATACACACAAATTTTAGTAAGCGCCTATAAGAACTCATTGGTTACCCTAGTAACTATTTCATTGTGCAAATATATGGGCATCATCCTTCCTGTTTCCAAGGAGATATAACTATACCACAGACAAAACGTATGTAGATTGGAGAGGGTTCCTTTCATAAATCTAATCAGAACTTTTTCTATTATTCCATAGACTTTCTATTATTCCACAGAAGAAGTAGGTACAACCTGGCATTCAAAAAAGAGACAAAGTTAAGAACTGCATCAATTTAGAGCAAATTTAAAAGTAGAGAATAAAAAAGTTGGAACTATAAAATGAATCACCGGTTCCATGTATCATTATGCTACCTTAATCTCCTCTTAAACACGGCTTTGGATCTTATTGTCAAAGTGACCGGTGTATAAGAAAGACTATGATGGTGTACATGGATCTTGTATTCAGTAGCTAAGTTTTTCCTTTTTCCAGAACCATTTCCTAAGAAATAGCTGGACTGACCACCAACAACTTTCAGGGGAAGGGAGTAAGGACAACCAACGTACTTCTGGCCAAATCATATGGAATAGGATTGCACAGTGTTGTGAATAATTTTCTCCCTCAGGTGATCCAGGATCATATCCTTTTGGGGAATGATGGAAACCAGTGGTATTTGTTTTCAATCATGATGATGGACTGTGTACCTTGTATCAATTGCTACCTGATTCTGGAAAAAAAAATAAATCAATGAAGTAAAATGATCTAATGTAATTTAGCCTGCTTATTATACAACATCTAACTGGGGGAGTAAGACTACTAATATATACAACAGTCCATCTAACAAAGATTTTGGCCATCAAGATATTGGTACCCAATGTGAAAGCAAAGAATTCAGTTTGACAAATAATTATGGAATGTTTATTACCTAGGGAATCATGTAAGATGCAGGAGATACAAGGATGTGATTTCAACCATGGGAAGCGTATACTCTCGTGAGAAAGGCAGACCAACTTGCAAAGAGACAATCTCTCTATAATATGGTAACTGGCAACTTAAAACACACAAGAACGAATTCTTGCAAAATAGTGAAGGACAGACAGAAGTCGCAGTACCCAAAAATAAGAGACAGATGCTGGAACATGGGTCTTACCTACATAACCTTGGGCAAAGAACTATAATTCTCCATGGCTCGGTTGGTTTTCCAATCTGTAAAAAGAAGAATAGAGGAATTTGCCTTGAAGAATTGCTGTGTGTAGTTTGCAGATATTCTTTCTGTGAAGCATTTGCCCTTTAGTAGTCATTAAACAAATAGTAGTTATTGGCAATATCTGCTATTAATACACAGAACATACGTATCAGTGCACAACCACTAAAAGGGAAAAAGAGGGAAAGAAAAGCAAACGGTGTGCATGAAGTGATCACTCACTGATGTTCCAATAAAACAGAACATCAGTCAAACTTCATTTACAAAAACTAAAAAACAGATTGACGATGCCTTTCCTAACCACTAAATTAACAATTTATTTAAAATTAATACTTAACTGTAGTGAGAATGTGGCGAGATAAGCCACCTTAGGCAGCAACAATGACAGAGCAGATATTTAAAATCCTTCTGGAAAGAAACTTGTTCGTGTGTGCCAAAGGCCTTTGAAATTTTCATATGACCAATGAAAATTGGCTGACCAATGGCTCAGTAACTCTGCTTCTAGTTTCAATATGTCCATCATGCTACTCTTTCTCTATTTTTTGAAACAGCCCAGATATAGAATAATAGAAAAATGATAAAAAGTTATGCTACATTCACAGTCTAGACTATATCATATAGTAAGCTACAAAGCATAAAATTGTTAAGAATTGCTTAAACAATATGGTTATTTTAAAGGGGAAAGCAGAATATAACTTGTTATAATCAGTGTGATCTCTACTGTATAAGAATAATTTGTACCAGTAAGCTATTGCTGAATGACAAACTACTACCTCCTCCAAAACAGTTCTTAGTGGTTTGAGTCAAGCAAGCATCCATGGAGCAAGCTCAGAGTTCTGAAGGTAATGTAGGCTGGGCTCTGCTAGGCAGTTCTTCTCATACAGGTTTATCTCAGCCAGGTTTGTCCAACAGGTCAGTTGGGAGCTTGCTGGTCAGTAACCTCAGATGGAATAATTCATCTGTTATCCAAATGACATTTTGTTCTTCATCAGGCAAGCCTAAGGGTTCTAAAAAGAATGGAAAGCCTGCAAAGCTCGGAACTGACACACCATCACCTCCGCTACACTCTACCTTCCAAATCAAGCCACAAGGCCAACTCAGACTAAAGGCAGGGAAAATAGATCTCTCCTCCTGATGGGAGGAGCCTCAAAGTCACATTGCGAATGGCAAGACTACAGACAGGCAGAGGTGGAGAAATGGAGCAACTTTTGTAACCTGGAGGATAATACACCAAAACATTAATGTCATATTTCTGAGTGGTAGAATTGTTGGTGTTTTTTTAAGGTTTTTTATCCTTTTCCACATTCTATCTTTTCGAGAAATGGGCAAGTTATATTTTTTATGAGCAGAAAAAAATCAGTAATGTAAAAATGTCCACCCAGTATACATGGACCTTAGTGATACAGACACATCAAAGTAATTTTGGAGTCACAGGAGGTACACACTTGCCACCATCTGGGGCAGAAGGCAGAGATGGCTTCTAGAGGGGGTTACAGATAGGCTGAGTATGGAAAGAAGCCGGAGCAAAAGTTGGCTAATCCAAGGGAGATGAGAGTGTGCTAGGCAGAACATATGTGTGGGGATGATGTGCCATTTAATACAATCAGAAAATAATGACAAAGTTGAGCTGATCCAAGAGGAGTGTGAAAGAATGCCGAGTAAGCCAAGGAGAGAAACCCTGTGTGATCTGGGGAAAGAATGCTGCATGGAAATGGAAACCAAAGGGTTGGGGGTGGAAAGTGATGCCAGGAGGGGCTTGTGTTTACTGACTGAAAGTGAGCGATGAAAATTTCAGCCCCATTCTTGTCAACTCAGAGTTGTGTAATTTTTAAAGGGCATTCTCCTTTATGGTTTTAAAAATAGTGCTATGGTCATACGGACACTGGTGCTAAAGAGGGGAGTTTGCTTTTAGCTGAAATCAAAACTCCCAGAAAACTAGGGAGTAGAAGTGTAATGTTGGCGATCTATTTCCTCAGCAGCTTCAGCTGCCCCCCTTCCCCCTTTTGAAGTATAGAGGGTCTGGGCAATTGCCTTGCTATGGAAGATTTTTAGAGCAGGATTAATCAGCACCTGCTGATTAAATTTTGGTCTATAAAATTGCAATATAGCTGTCACAGTTCTAGTGGCTGTAGTCTATGTTATGTGTTTTCCAATGAAGTGCTTAATTAAAATGAATGCCTAGATATTTAAATTCCTAGAGCCAATCAATCAGCTGGTTGTTTATGACTTATCTCGGGGCCCTTTTGTCCCCAGCGTGTTGTGGTGGTAATGATGTAGTTCGTCGCCCTTACACCAAAAGAAGTTATCCTATACTCCTGAGGATTGAGTTCACAGCATCATCAGTTCCTGACTTTTTAGCAAAGGAGATAAATGCAGCAAAACACACCAAACTACTATGCTAATGAAACTAGGAACAGCAGAAGATCATGTGTGGAAACCCAATCGCCAGCTTCACAAAAGCCTCCTTTTCCCACACACCTTCTCAACCTTTTTTCTTCCTTAAAAAGTCTCAGTTAACTTAGCATTTATGTTGCATGGGAAAGCAATTGGCACTTAGTAAGGGCCCAGTGAATGTGGGTTTTTTTTTATTTTACTTACTTCTCCAACTTTGGTTTTTCATGATTATGGGTAGAGAGAACTTTTAAAGTAGTATTGCTAGATTTAGCAAACTAGCAAATTAAAAAAAAAAAAAATACAGGACGCCCAGTGAAATCTGAATTTTGGGTAAGTGGCAAGTTATTGTTTGGTATATGTCCTATGTTTATCTGAAATTCAAATTTAACTGGGCAACCTGTATTTTATCTGACAATTCTAATTTTAAGGCTTTGCTAGCGTGGTAAAGTCCTTTTTTTAGAGATGCTATTGAAGTGTTACTAGGCATGGTGATACAGAGGTGAGATGAGGAGGATGAGTCAGAACACAGGCAGAGCTTCTGTTCTCCTGAGCCCAGCTGGCTTCTCTTCCATCAGAACACCCTAGTATGCTTTGATTGGGCAAGTCACTGGCTAAATTTCATTACCTTCCAAATAATTCCATGAAGTTTTATGTAGCATACCCAGAAATAAATACATTTAAGCAAACTTACAAATTGCCTAATTTGCTGATTTGAGAGCCAACATTGACTGTTAGCAGCTAGTCAGTCCAAACTACAACCTTGGCATTTTTAAAAGTTAGGACTTTATATGAAAACACGGAAGTATGAATGGTCAATGAAAAAATTCACTTCAAGGAATACGACTAACTTAGGAAGAATTCACTATACAACAACTAGAGCAACTGATGGGAAAACGAAAGCAGATGCTCATCTCCAATTCCTTCCTTGTTAAGGAATTAAAAAAAAAAAAATCTTTAGCTTGGGAGGCCAAGAGGGGAAGAAAAAAAAAAGCTCTGTTAGAGAAACAGCTACAATTCTCTTCCTCTGCCTTGTGTTAATGTTGTAGATCCTGCCACATGTTAACATATTACACTCTGTTCCTGTCCCACACTTGCCTCTCTGTGACCTTCAGTGTTTTAAGGTTCTTATCACTATGAGAAGAGGGTTCTTAGTCTCTATCTGCACTTGCTAATTTTTTTTACTCAGCATTATGTCCTGAGTGTTTTCCAAGAGTACTGCTAAGGATACTGTTTGCTGCTGGCTCCTTCCAATACACTCTGCCAAATGTGTGCTAATTACCCATCACCTTAGGAGTAGCTTCTCTGTCCGCTCAGTGCTGTGGCCCAGCTTTCTAATCCTTGTTGCCTGTGCACTCAGCATCCTGCCCCACTGAACGCCTACATGCTGAAGTAAGAGAGGGGTGCTCATCTACTATTTTGAGAGGAAGTGTTTATTGGAAGTATTTTTTGGGAATTTGTAAATTCCCCTCAGAACAGAAACACTTCATTCGTTCATTCATTCATTCATTCATTCTTCCACAAATTATTACTGAGCACTTATTATGTGCCAGGAACTATACTATGCCTTGGGAACATAACAGTGAACAAAAGAAATCTGGTCCCTATAGTCTAATGTGGAAGTCAGGTATTTACCAATAATTCCAGTGGTGTCATATGTTTTTGATAGAAAATGTATAAGCTGATATGTGAGGATGCCACAGGGGGACTTAACCTAGGTGAAGAAAGAGATTTTAAGGTAAATAGTAGTGAGCAAGCTTAAAAGAAAAGTGTGTGTGCGTGTGTGTAGGAAGCGGCAAAACAAATTGTGCAAAGGAGGTACATTTGTGGACATGGCCAGAAGGTAAAGGAGGCTTCAGTAGGTCTACAAGTATCTATAGAGAGCCTACCATATGCCCAGCATGGTTCTAGAATTGGGAGATACAGCTTTGAGCATGACAGACATTGAGGAGAAGTTTAAATCTTAGTGAAGACAGACCAATAGAGAAACATTAATAAGATAACCTTGTGTAGGAGCTGGATGCAGTGGCTCACACTTGTAATCCTAGCACTCTAGCTGCAGTGGGAGGATCCCTTGAGCTCAGGAGTTTGAGACCAGCCTAAGCAAGACCGAGGCCCCATCTCTACTAAAAAATGAAAAATTGGCCAAGCATTGTAGCGAGGACCCGTAGTCCCAGGTACTTGGGAGGCTGAGGCAGGAGGATCATTTGAGCCCAAGAGTTTGAGGTTATTGTGAGCAAAGTTGATGCCATGGTATTCTAGCCTAGCCAACAGAGTGAGAATGTCTCAAACCACCCCACCCCAAAAAGATAGCTTTGTGTATTGATAAGTTCATTGAAGGAAAAAAAAAAAAAGAACGTGAGTCAACTTGAGTGGTTTAGAAATAGAGCAGCTTTAGTCAAGGTAGTCCAGAAGCACATCTTTGAGGAAGTAACATTTATGGTGAGGTCTGCATGTGAAGAAGCAGCAGCCACATTAAGGTTTTGAAGGGCAAGAAAGCCATGAGACAAAGATGACAGAAAGAACATTAAAAGCCATGTTTTGGAGTAAGCTTTATCCCAAAGTCAGTGAGAAAATAGCAGAGACTCTTAAGCAGACGAGTAATACCTCTCCAAAAATAGTAGTTGTATAATCTGAATTGTAAACGAGCAAGACAGAATGGGGTAGACAGACCCAAGGAATGGGGCAAAAAGATTAGGTCCAGATTTTCTCATTTAGAAAAGAGAGCTGTAGGCTTGTTGATTGAATGGTTGTAGAGGATAAGGGAGAGAGAAATGAGGAAAGACTTTTTTTTTTTTTTTTTAATCATGTGCAACCAGTTGGCCGGAGGTATCATTTGCTGTGATAAGGAAGATGAAAATGATGAGTTCTATTTTGGATGTGTGAGGTTTGAGGCAGGTGCCCAGAAGGCAGGGACTTACATGTGTCTGAAGCTCAGAAGAAGAGTCTGTCTTTGACAGGTGGACTTGGGAGTTATCAGAAAAGCAGATAATTAAAGCCTAGGGAAAGTGTGAACCACGAGAATAGGGCCTTGAGCACAGCCCTGAGGAATGCCATGCTGTGGTGGTTTCCATGCCTAGTATCACACATGCTAGACATTGTCTGAACACACCACCTGGAGGTTGAGAAAAGACCTTCATAAGGCACAATGACTTTCATTCTGCAAATTTGCTTAACACCAAGAATGCAGAGGGTCCTATGTTAAGCAGGGTACAAAGCATAAAGAACACCTCTTGATAAGAATTGTGCATAGGAGGCCAAGGAACTGATAGGAGACCAAGGATGTGTGGGTCTTCTCTCTTGTATTGATTAATAACAACAATAGACAGTCAATGAGTGATCTTGTGTCAGGCACCATTCTGGATGTCAGGAATAAAACATTAAATGAGCTTTTATTCCTGAGCCTGAGAAGCTCACAGACAATGGCTGAGCAACTTATTCATATAGGGAAGTAGCACTACAACACTGGGATATATGGAGAAACAGATAAAGGATGTTGTAGGGATGTGGAACAGGGCAGGTGGCAATGGTCTGGACACCACGGAGAAGAGATGATGATCCAAGGTTGTAGGCGGAACCCCTAACTCTAGGACAGAGGCAGGTGGTTTCAAGTAATTGTACTAACTCATATCAGTATTCACAAGGATAAAGCCCTTAAAACAATTTGGGTTTCATAAAATACTTGTAGGCTGGTGGGTATTTCAAACCTGTTTTCAAACACTCCAATAATGAATGCCTTTTATGGTACTGATGCAAAATAGTTTAATTAAATATCGGCTCAGATTGGTGCAAAATAATTTAATGAAATGCTTTCTGCTCCAGATTAGGTAACTAGGATCTAAGTTCTAGAGTAAAAAATCCAGAGACTGCTGTTAGGAACTGTTGATAATTTGTCCCTAGTACCTGGGCTAAACATGTAACATTAAACTTCTTCACCACAAAGTCAATGGCATATGACACTCTCCATGTTATAAGAATAAATATCATGATGTTCCAGAGCAGACCAAGTATTCAGGAGATGCTGCAGGATATAATATGTATTCTCATTATACCTACCATCCTTATATATTAACACTAATATATACTTCTAGATAAATATTCAGGTCAGGCATTACATTTGAAGTGCATCGAATGTTCAGAGATCCCTTGAGTTATCCAATTCATTAGCAACGTTATTTGTACCACTCATGAATAAACTTACTGAATAGAAAGTATGAGCTGAACCTCATTGTTTGTGAGACTGATTGTAATCTTGATTGATGTGGGGGAGGAGGAGGAAGAGGAGAAGGCAACAACACAGTTGACCCTTGAACAATGTGAGGATTAAGGGAACTAACCCCCTGTGAAGTGGAAAATTTGTGAAAAATTTCTGACTTCCCCAAAATTTAACCACTCATAGCTTATTGTTGACTAGAAGATTTACCGATAACATGAACAATTAACACATACATTGCACGTTATATATATAATATATTATATACCATATTCTTATAATAAAGTAAGCCAAAGGAAAGAAAATACCAGTAAGAAAATCGGAAGGAAGAGAAAATATATTTACCATTCATTAAGTAGAAGTGGATCATTATAAAGGTCTTCATCTTCATTGCCTTTGCGTTGAACAGGCTGAGGAGGAGGAGTAAGAGGAGGGGTTGGCCTTGTTCTCTCCAGGGTGGCAGATGCAGAGGAAAATCCACTCATAAGTGGACCCATCCAGTTCAAATCTGTGTTGTTCAAGGGTCAACTATACACTACATATAGAAGCAAGACTCAAACGGCCCAAGGTTGGGATTCGTTAGCAGAGATTACCTAGAACCTGGTGCTAAGATTGAAATTACTTATGTAATAATTTTAGGCTCTTTTAACAACTCTGGCTGATGCCATCATTTTAACTATGACTTTTACATTAATTTCCCAGTCCAGACCTTCAAAGGAAATTGGGACATTTGTTAAGTAACCTCAGTAAGAATTTCAGTTATTTTTGTTGCGTTCATGGCTACTCAAGTCCATGCTGTTGGTCACTCAGTATTAAGTATATGGGAGGAGATAATGTCATCTTTGAGCACAGCCAAAGGGTTTGTGATGGACCAGAGTCATGCAGGGAGCCAAGAGAAAGATTATGAGTGGGAACATCATGGCAGTAGGTGAGAACAGTTTAGAAGGCATCTGGGATCTCAGGACAAGACCCTGATTTACCAGTACCTCCCAGAAGATGTCCATAGTGGCGATTGCACAGAAGACATCAGAATCTTCTCTGACGTTTTAAGCAGGGGAAGAAGCACAGACCCATCTGTTCTGTCTTATGGAAGGAGTTTCAAGTTCAGAAATGTCTGTCCTGGGGGGGGAAGCAGAAAGAGGGATGGAGGGAGGAGGGTGGGGCCTTAGTGTGTGTCACATTTTATGGGGGCAAGACGTGATTGCAAGAGGGACTTTACCTAACAATTGCAATCAGTGTAACTGGCTTATTGTACCCTCAATGAATCCCCAACAATAAAAAAAAAAAAAAAAAAAAAAAAAAAAGAAATGTCTGTCCTCCTTGTCTAATTCCTTTAGCAAGAGATCTTCACCGAGCAGCAGAAATAATAATTTCTCCTGAGTCTTGATCTAATTTTCTCTCTTGGCTACCTTCTCCAGAGCCACAGGAATTGCCATTTATTCATGGTGGTCTGTATTTCTTATTGTAAAAGGTCAATAAATGTAAACCTTTAACAGACACAGCAAACATTTTATCTTAGTGCAAAAGTGAATCTAAACATTTCACAGTCACATCCACGAAATGGGAAGAGAGGGTCGCCATTCTCTCTGAGGCCTGGATGCGGTGTGAGACTTGCTGCCATAGTGCAGGGCATGGTTTTCTCTGAGCCCGAGCCCTCTGAAGCCTGCTGGGATCCCTCCCACCACTGTACAAATCTCCGTTGCCAAGTAATGCCAATGAACTTCAAAAATCTGGAGCAAGTGTAGTTTAGTACATTTTAAAAAATTCTAATTCATTACCATAAAAATGAGCCTCTTCTCTGTCACAGCTTGCAATTCTCTCTGACATTCAATTGACTGATCAGCAGACCTGTGCTTTACAGTAGGAGACTTTTTGCATTCCTCTTTGATCTGATTTCCCCCCTCTTTAATAGACAATTATAGGCTCTTTAAATCCCAAAGGTTCAGAGACAGCAAATAATTACCAGTAGCAATTTTAGAATAAAGCCAATCTAAATGAGTTCAGTTAAATTATGCAATACTAAGTAGTGGCGTTTTTTTATTTTAAACAAGGACAGCTAACCCAAACCCCAAACAATCGTTATACTGCCTCAAATTCCTCCTGACAGCTGCCTGTTAAACTTCTGACCTGTTTGTAAAAATCTGCATACCATCTACCAAAGGGATACACATATGATTGCAAACTTCTGTTCTAAGGACATTAAATAAATTATTTCTTTAAGATCATATGGCAGATCTATAATTAATTAAACCCACCATGATATTACGGCAAAATAATTTAGCTTTTCTAAAAAGGTAAATGTAATTTGCCGATCTGGTATTTGGAAGAAAGCTTTGCCCAAAATCAATTCCTTTAGTTGCTAGAGAATAGAAACTAGAGGCAATCTCATTTTAATTATATCTCTTTATTGCTAACAAAGGAATGATTTATGCAATTAAATTAACTGGCTAGAAAATTATTCTCAGCTGGGCTGTCCTAATTCTTTGCTTTCTGAATTGCAGGCTCTTACACTGTTCTATGTAGATTAATTTTTCTGATATGCAAACAATGCCCCTTGTGTTCGTCTATTCCATTTTTTTATTCAAAAGTCTCCTTTTCTTCTTGCCAATGACATGAGTAATATTTGTTGAACTGCTGGGCTTTGACTAGCTTTTTTTTTTTTAATGTTAAAAAGATGAAAAAGATCTTTTCTTTCCAATCTCATTATTCCAGAACAGAGCAAGATTTGAAGGTTTCTTATCTGTGGTACTGGAACAGCAGCACTAACATGGAAAAATTGCAAAAAAAAATGTCAAAGGCTGCAAAATACAAAAGCGAGTTTCAGCAGCCCCAGAAGTTATAAATTAGTAAAATGCTTTTAGGGCCTTCCTTCCTCATTGCTTCCCTCTGTCTCTTTCTCCACACCCTCCACCCCCATCCTAGTCCCTCTCTGTCTGCCCCAATTATTTTTACAAAGTGCAACCAGGTAAATAAGGCGGTACAATATCAGCAGTCATAAGTTAGCACTTAGGAATGACCTCGGTGAGCAGAAGACTGAATGAGGTCAGGAGGGGCGATTTCAAAGACATTCCCCCTGTGCTTAAGTAAGGGATGATCCACGAGGCAATTTGGGGGAGAGATTCTTACAAAATAAGATCCATTTCCAGGTTGGTGGATTAAAGATAGATTGAAGACATTATTTGGGGACAGATAGGATTGTCGGGGGCCTAAATTAATTTAGATTATTTTTAAGTATTCTCTATATTTTGTTACTTATTAAGATAGGATGTGGTAAGGAATTGCAGATAAGTAGCTGCAAATGTTAAGATGTTAAAAAAATAGATGTCAAGAAAAGAGATTAGGTATACTTTTCTTTCAGGGCTGAAAATATGTGATAGCAGCATGCTTTCTAGTACATTTGCCTTTGTCTGCTAAACCAGGGTTGGCAACTTTCCCCTGTAAAGGCCCAGATAGTAAAGATTTTGGTCTTGAGGGCCATGTAGTTCCTGTCACAGCTACTCAACCCTGCTGTTATAGCAGGATAGCAGCCATAGACAACAGGTAAGCAAATGAGTGTAACTGTGTTCCAATAAAGCTTTATTTACAAAGCAGATGGGAGGCTGTTCTGACCCATGAGCTGTGGTTTGCCAACTCCTGCACTAGTCCCTACTGGATGCTTTTTACCTATATGTGAAGAAAAGAGCCCTATCTCTTTTAAAAATCAAAATTAAGAGGCCTCAGTAAGTACAAGGCATGGTGCTAGGCTCTCAAACCTAACTAACAAATGGTTTGCTTTCAGGAAACTCACAATCTAGTGGATTAAACTTCTTAATGTTTAATGGATTTAGTGATTTAGAAAGTCACAATTTAGTACAATGTGTTTCCACCTATTTTATCTCACGGCACACTTCCTATAGTTAAACTTCCACAGCACGTTTAAATTAGGTTGATCAAAAAAAAAAAAGTTAAAAAAAAAAAAAAAGAAAATGCTTACTGTGCTTTGAACTTCTTTCGAAAATAATTTCATTAATGATCTTTAAAAATTTTCATGGCACATCTGAGATCCTCTCACAGCACACCACGGCACTCTGGTTGAAAATCACCGACTTAGTGGGTGATCAATACTTAGTGGGACAAGTTTTATGATAAAAGCTTTTTTAAAAGTGCTGTGGGACTGGGTGTGATGGTTTGTGGCTGGGAGGCCAAGGTGGTAGGATCACTTGAGGCTAGGAGTTTGAGAGTAGCCTGGGCAATTTTCAGACCCACCTTGTCTTTACGAAAAATAGAAAAATTAGCCATTAGTGGTGGTACATGCCTATAGTCCCAGCTACTTGGGGGCCTGAGGCAGGAAAGTCTCCAGAGCTCAGGAGTTTGAGATTTCAATGAGCTATGATGATGCCACTGCACTCTAGCCCGGGCAATGAAGCAAGATTATATATATAAATAAACAAACAAATATGTTATGGAAAAAGAAAGTAAAAAAAAAACACACATCAAAGAAGACATTTGAGAAACATACAACTAACAAAGGATAGTATCCAATATTTTTTAAAATATACTTCCTTGAAAGTGTTAATGGAAAAAAAAACTCAATAAAATATTTCAAAGTGGTTTATTCCACTTTGAATAGGAATGACCAAGGCCAATAGGAATGACCAAGGCCTAGGGGAAACACAAACCCAAGAAGTCTTGAGTCAGTGTTCCCAAGGCAGTAAGATCACAGTTTGGTTTTATATATTTTACAGAGGCAGAAGTCATAGGCAAAGACACAAATCAATACATGGAAGTCATATATTGGTTTGTTAAAAGGTGGGGTATCGAAGTGGGGGCTTGTAGATCATAGGTGAATTCAGAGACTCTTTAATTTGCAATCAGTTAAAGGAACAAAGCTTTGTTTAAAAAGTTGGAATTAGCAGAAAAGGATGTTTAAGTTAAGACAAGGATGTTATGTCAGACTCAGATTGTGAGAGCAAGCCACAGTGTTCTGGGTCAAAATGACCTGCTTAGCAAGACTGACGGCCTATAGGCAGGTATGACTTAAGTCTTGTTGCACATGAATTTAGGTCCCGTTTATAATTTGGTATCTTATTGCAGCAAATAATCTGTTTTGGCAGTCTTATGATCTCATCTTAATATTAACGCTGGTCTGTTGTTATAGCTAAACTCTAATGGAAGTTTTCATCATAGCTGAGAACTCAGTTATTAAGGCTTCTCTGGGATCCCCTTGGCCAAGAAAGAGTCCATTCAGTCAGTGGGGGGCTTAGGATTTTTATTTTTAGCTTATGAAAGCAATAAGGAATAAAATAAGTAACCAAATAACAAAAAAGGCCCCAAAATATAAACCGGTAATTCACCAAAGAGGAAACATAAATGGCCAATAAATACATGAAAAGATACATATCCTCACTAGTCAACAGGAAAATAAAAATGAAAACCACAGGGAAATAGCATTTCATGTCTATCACATCGGCAAATTTTGAGAGAAGCCGGATGATACCCAGGGATGACAGAGTTTGGAAGTAACTGGAACACACAAATGCTGCTGGTGCAAATGTAAAATGGCAATCACTTTGGAGACTCCATCATTCTCCTCTTTGGTATATATTTCAGAGAAATGTTTACCATATATGTGTAAAAAAAAAAGTGTACAGCACTTTCATTATAGAAAAAAATAGGAAACAGGAGTATATGGCAGAGCCATGAAATGAAATACTATACAGAAGTAAAAATGAAACAAGGAAGAAGGGCCGAGTACCATGGCTCATGCCTGTAATCCCAGCACTCTGGAAGACCAAGGCAGGCGGATTGCTTGAGCTTAGGAGTTCGAGGGCAGCCTGATCCAGAGCAAGACATCATCTCTAAAAATAGCCAGGCATTGTGGCAGGCGCCTGTAGTCCCACCTACTTGGGAGGCTGAGGCAAGAGAATCACTTGAGCCCAGGAGTTTGAGGTGCTGTGAGCTGTGACACCACAGAACACTACCGAGGGTGAGGGTGATAAAGTGCCACTCTGTCTCAAAAAAATAAAAGAAAAAAGAAAATGAAACAAGAAGTGCTGTGCATATAAATAGAAAAATAGCTCAGAAATATAATGCTTATTCATTCAAAGAGTATTTGAGTGCCTCCCATGTGTCAGGCACTGGTCTAGATGCTATGGGTAGAGTAGTGAACAAAACAAAGTCGTTCTTAAGTTGTTCCCATTGGGTAAAAACTTCAAGTTTCAGAATGTATAAAGTATACCATTCAAAGTTTAAAATGTGCAAATAATGCTGTATATAGTGAGGGTTACTGCCTGTGGTCAGTAAATGTATAAAAGAATTCATGGAATTAGTAAATTTCAATTTCAGGGTAATGGTTACCTAATAGTGGTAAAGAGACTAGTAATTGGGAAGGGCTATTAGAAAGGGCTTAGATTGTATCACTCATGTCTTCTTGTTAAATGATGATACATGGACATTCATTATTATTCACAATGTAGTCGCCTTGCATATTTCTGAAATATCCCTTTCTTAAACAGGGAAATGTTTTCAACTCAAATCATTATGTAAAAGTTTTGATGATTAAATATTTTAACCATATTTGAAAATCAAACTAAAAGGTCTGTTTGACATTCTGAACATTTACTTCCAGAATAGAAATATATGACTAACTAATGACAAATTAAGTCCCTTATGGAATTTTTTACATTGAAAATTTTGCCGGTTTCTATGGCTTGACAGAGTATCAATTAAAATGTAGCCTTCACTTAGGTTGTATCAGGGATTCTGGACTAGGATCTCATTTCAGATTTCTATAATTTGTTAGAGTTTCTCTTTTAACAAGGAGGCCTCATGGAAAATAGAAAATGAGGATCAATTTTAGCTGGAAAATCCAGGGAAAACTTCACAGTGGGCACTTACATTCCTAGCCCTCTTGCATTACAGCAATGATATGTAACCTTGCATGCTGGTGAGCTCTTACAGAAACTTTGAGGCAGTATGTCTCCTGGGATTGACAGAAGCAGGCCTGTCTTGTAGGGCCTATTTTATTCTGCAACCACTTTTGAGAGGAAAGTCAACTATTGTGGACATGCTTTTTAGCTATCAAATCTTTGGAACTCCTGTAAGATAGGCTGATCTTGAGTTTTCAAAGAAAAACTGCAGTGAACCCAGAAATACACAGAGTCAGGGGCCTGGTGGTAGCCCCAGACTGACACATTAGACATGTCTGTGGTGGAAAGATCCACATTTGTCTTTCTTATAGGAGTCTGAGCTAAGGAGCCACACTGTGCTTCCCAGTTTTCAGATTTAAATCTTTGGAATTGCACCTGGCTTGCACAGTTTAGGCTATGGGTCCCCAAATTCTGGAAACATGTCTAGTAAATATCTGATTGGTTTTACTAAAAGTTGAAAGAAGGTCAGATCCTATTTGGAAGCAACTCCTAATATTATTCTAACGTATGTTGGAGTCAATGAGAAAAACTATCTGATTGAAAAAATATAGATCTAGTTCAAAGAGGGCTTGGATGCCAACTGACTAGTTCAGACATGAACTAATGAGGACATTGGCAGCCGTTTTAGGGTTTTGGGCAAGTGAATCAACTGGTTGCCACTAAGAACCTCTCTGAGCCAAAGTTTCCCATCTGTTTCATGGGAGATAATGAGAGCCTCCTCTTCTCAGTCGTGCTGTGATCACATTAGACAAGAGAAAATTTCCAGTCGATGAAAAGGTATGTTGCCAGAGATATACACGCGTGCGTTAAGAGGATATATTCATCAACATGAGCAGACCAATCAGAGAAATGATTCCCTAACTTAACCTTAAAACATTTCCTACATGCTTATGTGGTGGTTAGAGTATAGAACTCTGAACCCCTAGTACAAGGATTGAGGAATGTGGTAACCAACCCCACAAGCTGGCTCCCACAGAGCCCAGCCTCTTGGTTTTCATACTTCTGTGCAGTCCCCTCCCACATTGTGCCATGGTAGGTCTAAGTGATCAGCAGAATGTGGCAGAATTGATGGGTTGTCACTTTCAAGAATAGGTAATAAAAAACATTGTGGCTTCCATTTGATTATGCCCACCCCCTTCTCTCTGCAATCATTTGCTTTGGGGGAAGTTCAGCAGCTGTATGAAGCCCTTGTGGTGAGGAAGTGATAACAGTCAGCAGGAACTAAGGCCTCTTGCCAAAAGTCATTAGATTGAGCCGTCTTGGAGGCAGATCTTCTGGCCCTAACCAAGCCTTCAGATGATGGCAGCCCTGAAGGACAGATTGACTGCAGTCTCTGAAGTCCCCAAACCAAGACCACTTAGCTAAGTCACCCCTGCATTTCTTGACCCTCAAAAACTGTGTGAAATAATAAATACTTCATGTTTTTAGCTGCCAAGAATTTGGGTAATTTCTTACAAAGCAGTGGATACAGGGATCTGGGCAGAAAGGGAGACTAATAGCATCCTGATGAAGACAGAGTCCATGAATACTTCTTCCGGGCAGGAGTTATCTTTTGTACTTTGACTTCTTCCAATGTGCTCAGATTGAGCTTGTGCATAATGGACTTTTAGTAAAATGAAACAGATGGGAAACGTTGAGTTGTTGAGTGAAGAAGAGGGGCCCTGAATTCTGTGAAAGCAAAAGAACCCCCAAATTGTAGATATGCGAGAAAGTGGACAAATAGGAGCTTCATGTAAAATGCACCTTTGGGAAGACCAGCCATCCAGGTTGCCCCTAACTGAAGGGTTTCCTGAAACATGGGACATTCAGTGCTAAAATCAGGACTGTGAGAGGGCTAAAGGAACCCATCTAAGAAAAACAGGGAAAGCTAACAAAAGACAGCCTATTACACCGTTGAGTGCGGTAATTTCATTCATTTGTTCACCAATTTGCTTCTATTACATGCTAAGTTCTGTAGATACAAAATTAATTATGGTCTCTGGCTCAGAAGAGCACTGCTATATAGTTGTGCTAATTATATAAGAACAAATTTGCCTTTCCCGATAAAAGGCAATTGCTTTCTAAAAACTTTTGAAAAGACATTAATGTTTAAGTAACCCCCTTCTGCCCCTCACCCACAATCTAGTCTTAAGACTTGGCCTTAAGTATCTCAGTATTTTCTGAGTCCTGGTTCCTTCACCTGGTGACACACCTGATAGCAATAAATGAACATTCGCGGTCTAATTAGCAGTTGGTCATAATCACCATATGATTCCTTCTGGGTAAATTCTATTCCTTTTAAACTGTAAAAGCTCACATAACACCCACTGCAGCCAATTTTGTCACCTCTATTTTTTGGATTTTATTATTAACGATAGCCATTTACAAAGAGTGCTAAGTAGTTTACATTTATCTTATTTAATCTTTACAACCATTTTGTGTACTAAAGACTACTAAACTCCCCAATGTGAAAATAATGAAGCGCCTAAGGCTCGACACCATCCTATGCCAAGCCCCAGTTCACAAAGCTGGTAAGTTGCAAATGTGGGATTCAATGTCTGTCTCTCAAAAGCTCACAATCTTAACCACTGTGCTAAATACTTCGTCAGAATAATTTCTAACACGTATGAAGTGCTTGACTCTAATATGCTGGGTGCTATGCCAAGCATTTCACATATACCATCTCAGTCCTGGAAGGCAAAGAACTTGGCAACCGGAAGGCAGAATCAATGACAGAGGCAGGGAGGGCTGTCTGCCCTGGATATTCAAAGTGTGGCTTATGTCCAGCAGCACTGGTATCACTGGGAGCTTTTGAAATTGCAGTTGCCCAGAGCCCACTCAGACTTATTGAATCAGACTCTAATAAGACCTCCAGGTGACTTGTAAACACACCCAAGTTTGAGAAGCAAAGAGATGTGAAAAATCCTAACCTTAGCTGTCCATAGATTTCTTTAACGCAGTGCATCCATAAATGTAATCCCTGAATCAAAAGCATCAGCTTCACCTGAGAACTTGATTAAAATGCAAATTCCAGAGCCCCGTTGCCCTAGACCTATTGAATCAGAAATTCTGGGATGGTAAGCTGTTTTAGTCCCCCAGGTGACTCTGATGAATCCTGAGGTTTGAAAATCCTCCTTTCTCTAATGCCATGAGATGTTATCCCTACACCCGGCCGGGAAAGAGGAGTCAGCAGTGCCACCCTGTGGAGCCAAGGGAAGTTTGCACCTTAGTAGGAGCATACCTGCCTTGTTTCCCCTGGTAAGATAAAACTGTCATGATTTTTGTTCTTTGCACTAGAAATACAAAGTTGGTTTATTTTCCTGCAAACTACTTGCTTCAGGGTCCTGTGTCCACTTTGGATACACAGACTAGTTTCTTTAATTCAACAACCATTTCTTCATTCATCACGGACAAGGTGTAAAGGGTTAGGATAGAGGCAGTGCAGGAGACACAAAGTCCGGCAACCGGCCCCCACAGCAATGCACTCACAGTTCTGTCTACAGTAACACCAGCTACCATAAGGGTTTGCTGTGTGGCAGGCACTGTGCGAATTGTTTTCCAGATCTCACTCAATTGTTACATGCTTTGCAATACACACCTGAGCCTTGAACTTGGGTTTGAACTGTTTTGGTCCATTCACATGTAGATTTTTGTCACTAAAATTTACACCATGGTACCTGGCTCAGCTGCCTCCCCTTCCCTCACCCCCTCCCATGTATCAGCTACCTTTGAAACAGCAAGGCCAATTCCTCCTCTCTCCTTCCTCAGCCGCCTCAGTGTGAGGATGGTGAGGATGGAGACTTTTATGATGATCCAGTTCCACTTAATGAATAGTAAATGTATTTCCTTTCCCTTATGATTTTCTTAATAACAATTTCTTTGCTCTAGCTTACTTTCTTGTAATATAGTATACGTAGTTGTGGGGAAGATTAGTTAAATTAGGTTTTCTCACTTGAAGGCCACAAGGTGCCAGGCCTGATGGCGGCCAGGTGCCCAATTGAATAACCATGATTAAGCCGGGAGGTCCCAAGTGTTCTAAGTAATCGTCTTCAGAGTTTAATTTGGAGCCACTGTTGTTCTGGCTACTATATAAGGCCCAGGTTTCTGCGTTGGGGAGAAAAGACGTTTCCTGTGCTAGCCCTTCTGCCCCAAGCTGAAAAGGCAGCTGTTTCCCCATGCCTGTTTGCTGAATGTCAGGAGTTGAATAAAGGGCATATCCTGGCTGCCTATGGCTCCCGGGTTCTTTTCCAGTTTGTCCAGATCCAATGAGAATTTTTTGGCCTCAGCCATTGGCACTACAGTAGTGTAATACAAATAACATACAAAATATGTGTCAGCGAGCTGTTTGTTATCAGTAAGGCTTCTGTTCAACAGTGGACTATTAAATTTTTGAGAAGTTAAAAGTTATATGTGGATATTCGAGTTCATGGGGTGTGGGTACCCTACCCCCTCCATTGTTCAAGGGTCAACTGTATTTGTTCTTGTTTTATAAGAAAAGTAAAGTGAAGACTGATTTGAGTTTATGCTCTTAATCATAGTTCTCAAAGTGATCTCAGAGGATTCTTGATATCAGGCTCAATTAACATGTTTGTTTTAGTTGTTGAACCTCAGAAACCCACCAAATTAAACTTCTGGGGTGTGACATGCTCAACAAATAGCCCAAATGGTTTGAGAACTACCATAATGTACAATATTTTATCCACCAAAATATCACCCTTCGAAGTAGGAGGAGTTATAGTCAAAGATTTGGCAGTATTTTAGGGAGGTCTACGGGTGGCAGTATGAACAGATTCGAGGAGGCTGTTTGTGGTACTTACCAGATTATCAGAAAATGTCACACTGAGATAGCAATGCTAGCTATGGTGTTGTAAGTTCATTTTCTAAGTGACTTGCTCCTTGTATGGAATCTCAAATTCTTAACTCAGGAAAATTCAATTTTAAGAGTTGTACAGAATAGAAATCCTGAACCAATTACTAAGAGGATGACTTAAATAAAATATGTAAAAGATAATACAGTCAAAACTGGAGCCTTAGAATAAGAATCATCCTTGTAGTAATATTTTTAAAAACTCTGTACGTTGACCACCGAAGGAACTGTAATGAACTGGCCAATATACGGAGGTGGTCAGAATAAGGAATTACACCTACTGTACTGATAGGTACGTGTGGTGCAGGTCCAGCCTTCATGGTTGTGATAAACTGTGGCAGTTCTACTGTATTTAGAACCTAGTACAACTCCAAAAAATTGACTCTAAGTTCTCATACTTTTTTTTTTTTTTTGAGTTGTTACTATCACTTTAAAGTTTTCAGCTTTTATGTTTCAAATCTTAAAATCCAGGTATTTTAGCATTGGTTATGCAAGTTGTGTTATGCCCCCTGGTGGCAATATGGGTAGGAAGACGAGAAGTGTATTTCAATCAAAGGGAAGGTGCCAACTTAATTGAAATAGGTGGCAGGCCCTGAATTTGAAATGGAATTTCATATAAAAATTTTCTGACCTTACTAAAAATAGAAAACATCCCGTTAAACTAAAATCAGATGTATTAACTTCAGCCTGCAAGGTGCGTATTTCAATTTCCCTTGCTTTGTCATAAAATGGATTAGCTCCTTGAAATATGTCAGTTGAACTTGAAATTAAGTATTTGTTCTACATATAGCTAAGTACCTGAACTCCTAAGTGATAACTGAAGTCTGTATCTACACGGAATTTCCTTTTAGATCAGGCCTCAGCACACGCCACATGCACAGGATGCCACTTTTTTCTTCAGACTATTAATCTTCCTATATTGATAAACTTTAAAAGATTTCATGGTCCATTTTCAAAAAGGCCCTGGGAGAAAAAAAAATCCATATTTTATAATTTATTCTTCCATCAAGACCACCAAACGTAAGTTTTACTCTGAATTGTACCCAGGGCCTCTTGAATAAGGCTTATTATATGTAGAAGGCTTTTAACCTCATTGGGGGCAACAAGAGATGAGAATGAAAGTATCAAACTACTAAAACATATGTTGGTATTTAGTGTGAGAAGATATATAAAAGATAGTGTTTCGTGCTGGATTATAAACCTGGCCTCGGCTCGGCGCCTGTGGCTCAAGCAGCCTAGGCGCCAGCCACATACACTTAAGCTGGAGGGTTAGAATTCAGCCAGGGCCTGCCAAACGACGACGACAATTGCAACCAAAAAACTGCTGGGCATTGTGGCGGATGCCTGTAGTGGCCCAGGTACTTGGGAGGCGGAAGCAGGAGCATTGCTTAAGCCCAGGAGTTTGACCTTGCTGTGAGCTGTGATGCCGCGGCACTGTACCTAGGGCGACAGCTTGAGGCTGTCTCAAAAAAAGAAAAAAAAAGATAAACCTGGCCTCAATGACTATAATTTGGTCATGGGAGAAAAGAAATGGCTATTCCTTAAGTAAACCTTTTAGTGACTACCTACCAAGTGCTTGGTACTAGGCTAGACTAGAAATACTAAAAGGTTACTCATTGGCCTCCAAAGATCCAAAGTCTAGCCAGCTGAAACACTCTTATACCTTTGTAGAGTTGGGTTAGCCAGTAAAATTATTGCAAGTGTATGAGGTGGGAAATGGTGAGGATGCAAACTCGCCACACAAGCAAAGGGGATGTAAGGCGGAGATTTGGTATCTTAATCTGTAGCTCTTGCTAACTAAACAGACATGATAAAGTGAGACGTAGTGGCGTAAGAGAGAAAGTAGGTGAATTCCTTTTCCAATAATGGCCAAACTACGGTTAGTGATATTAGTAACCACACTACTTTTAAATATTTGATAATCATATTTGAATCTAATTAGTTTCCTTTATAATCCTGTATTTTATTTCATGCATGAAATACATTATTCTGAAAGGGTCCATTAGTGTTCACCAGAATTCCAAAAGGTTAAATAAACTTACTGACCATGGGATATGCAAGTATGAAATTCAGAAGATGAATGTCATAAAATGTACATGTAGTAAAAGTTACACAATGTTTACTTTGCATAGATTGAAGCTGTGGGTGCAGACAAAATTTTCTACAAGTATAGAGGTTGTGAGGAGGAAGGCAAAGGGTGGACACCTAGAGAAAGGAAACACTTAGGAGGTGAACAGAGAGTGGGGCCCAAGGGGGGAAATTACAAAGGAACAGACAGGGAATTAAAGGAACCAACAGGGTAGTGTTACTGGGATAAAGGGGAAAAAGTATTGGACAGGTAGAATTTAAAAAAGATAAAAAGTATCTATGGAATTTTGGTAACTAGTAATTTTGGGATGACCACCTGAAAGTTCAGAGGATTAGTATAGACAGAAGTAGCAATGCCATGATGGACAGGAAATAGATTTACAGGTATACATTAGGTTTTCTAGAAATTTGGCTGAGAAAAAAAGAACAGTAGCTAATGGTAGAGACAGGTACTGGGATGTTAAAACTTTTCAAATGGGAGAGAGAGATATGTTCATGTTTACACCTGTCACCTAGCCTCACAGGCAGCCCTTTCTATAGATAAAAATCCATGACTATTTGAAGAGAAGCAAGGAAAGGACAGAGCAATAGCTCACACCTCTCCCTCCCCAAACACCTAGTTTTTATTCTGCTCCACCCCCTACAAGACTTTCTTCTCATTGAAGGCCTTGTCTGTACTTACAGTGTTTATTTATTTATTTTTTTTTGAGACAGAGTTTCACTTTGTCGCCCTCGGTAGAGTGCTATGGCATCACAGCTCACAGAAATCTCCACCTCCTGGGCTTAGGCAATTCTCTTGCCTCAGCCTCCCAAGTAGTTGGGACTACAGGCACCCGCCACAATGCCCGGCTATTTTTGGTTGCAGTTTGGCTAGGGCCGGGTTTGAACCTACCACCCTCGGTATATGGGGCTGCCGCCCTACCTACTGAACCAGAGGTGCTACCCTACCTGACAAAGAGAAAAGTCTCATGACCCTAAATACTAATACAGAATGGGTATTTAGTGTCTACAAGTGTCAGGCACTAATCTAATAATTGTATATATTTTAACTCATCTTTCTCATAAAAATAAAATGGCATCAGTGAAGAAATAGACTCCCATACTCAAACTTTCTCTTTCAGATGATTACATTAGAAAGTGTGGTACAGATGAAAATTCCAGATTTCACCATACAGAACACAATTCAAATTCTGCCTCAGCTATTTAATCTTTGCGGGCCTTCACAGTTACTTCATCTCTAAAGTAGAAATAAAAATATGTACTTAGAGTTGCCTATGTGAGGATCAAATGAGATTCGCCACTGCAATGCTTAGGGGCACAGGCAGGGCTCAAAATTGCCCTGACTCTGTGTGTCAACAAGCAAAACAGCCATGATAATAACAAAAACATTTCAAAAGTAACTAGTTTTCTTTTATTCCATCTACTATTTACAACAAGGGGCAGAGTAGAGACATGAATAGATGCAGAAGTTATTTTAATTACATATTAATAAAAGTCTACATTGAATTCGTATTAACTATCCACTTATGAGAGTACATAAGAACTGACTGAGCCTACATCATTTGGTACTTTTGATGCTTCCATTAGCTTCAACTTAACTATTCTCTTTCCAAATAGAAAATTAAAATATGACAAGCCATTTACAAAAAGACATGTAATTTTGTGTAATCAGGTTGACACTCTGAACATCTTCCTCTTCAGTTCAGCTACCTTCTCATCTATCTTAGCATAACAGTCCTCTGCTGCCTTTTCAACGCCTTCGTGGTATTTCTCCAAAGCAGTTTTCAAGTTTAGAAATATTTCCTAACAGAAAATGAAATAGAATTAGAATTATTCTGTGCAACCTAAATTAAAAATGAGTTCCAAGAATTCCAGTAGTTGTAGTCACATTAATATTTTTAAAGCCTAAATTTTTATGCACATACACACCTAAACGTGTATGCCTGCTCTTATTAAAAATTCATTCTGTGAGTTGTACAAATGCATCCAAAAAGTCTGCTACTTAGAACAAAGCAAAGACATGTGACAACGGTTAGAATTCCAAGACATTAAGAACAATAATATTTATAATGACCAAAGAAAAATTTCACTTTAGAGTTTTCCATGCTAAACATGGGAAATAACTAGATTACTCTAGATAAGCTATAACCTCTAACTTCGACCCTAATTTTTTTTTTTGGAGACAGAGTCTAGAGTATTTCTCCATTGCCCTGGCTAAAGTACATGCCCAGCTAATTTTTCTGTTTATCGGAGACAGGGTCTCACTCTTGCTCAAGCTGGTCCTGAACTCCTGAGTGCAAGCGATCCACCTAAAGTGCTAGGACTATATAGATAGGTTTGAGCTACTGTGCCCAACCTATCTAATCATCATTTAAAAGTATGTAAACATATTTAGTAAGTAATATATATGACTGAAAAATATACTAATATCTTTAAAAAACTGGTCTGATTGTTCACAACCTATATAAATGCGCTAAGCATTTAAAAAAATGAAAACAAAACAATTTTTTGTAGATTAAATAAGAAACATATTAGCCTGTATATATTTTCTTCTATTTCATACTTATCAAATGTAATATTGATCCTCCTTCTATTACTCTTGTTTCTTAGACAAAACAATTCTCAAGCCATGATGCAAGAAACAGTGGTATTCTACAAGGCTACAGGATATATTTAGCCACAGAAATAAAATAGCTGCCCTTTAAGCATCTTTCCTGTTCAATTTTTCTTAAACCTATAGTTTAATACTTATCTTAGTTTAAGTTCAAGTTCTAATATAGGTTCTGATTTTGAATAAATTACACAGATTATAATTTGACATAGTAGGAATTCACTGCTCAAAAAAAAAAAAAAAAAAAGAATATTATTTTCAGTGGCTCTCCCACCTATGCAAGTTTAACAACTATTACTTCAGATTAAGTAACTGTAAGTATATGCTTAAGGCTAAATGCACTATAAAAATTCAAACATGGTTATTAAATTCTAATACACAAATAGGAGGGTGTGTTTAGATTTCCAAGATCTAAACAGATATCAAATTACTATAACTATTGTAAAATATAAACCATTAGGAAAAAAAATCAAACATTTTTGAAAGCTTTATTTCTTAAACCCTGTAGGAAAAATAAGGTGAATTAGTTGCTAGCTTGTTTGAATGCCATTAGAAAAAAAAAAAATTAACTCATTCAGCAGCTACAGATCAATTTAACTTCCTAGTTGTATAGGAGTAAATGTTTATTCATGCTAAAAAGAAAGCTGAGTAAATTTGGTAGGAAGATATTACTTACAAGAAACCATTAAAACTAAGTGTGGCTAAATAAAGATATACAATCTGTAACTATCTGAACCAACCATTTCAGCATACCTCAAAGAATACTATCCTCCTGAGAACAAACATACTCCCAAGAAGGAGATTAATTCTGCCTGTAGAGCCACATAAATGGATGAAGCATTAAAGCCCAACCCAGGGGCACATACAAGAAGGAAATAAACATTCGAAGTCCTAAGCCAGCACACACCAGATGCGTTTCCAATTGAGTTCTATATCCAAGTGGAACTTTGTAATACTAATCCGCAATAATTCACATGTAAGTCTTACTGTGACAGCTGCATTGAAGTTAAATATTTTTCAAACTCAAAAACTAGTTCTACACTGTCTAATATGGTACCACTAATTGTAGGTGACTATTTCAATTTACTGTAATTTGAATTTAATTTAAATTCAAAATGTGGTTCCTCAGTTGCATAGCCACACATCAAGGGCTCAAGAGGCACAAGTGCCTGCTGGCTATAGTATTAAACAGAAGATATTCTCGTTACTGCAAAAAGTTCTATCAGACAGTGCTGGTCTAGATTTTCTCACTTTTTAAATGAGATATTTAAGATTATACAATATCTATGGAGTTTTATATCCAGTGTAGCCATTTATCACACAAGTACATATTAATTAATCAAATATATTATTGGGTTCCTTCTATAAGTAGCTCCATAAAGAATATAATAGTATAATGGAAGATGAAATTATACTTTTTACCCTAAAGGAACATATAACCATCCCAGATTGGATGTTGAGCACTTGGAGTATAGAAAGTGCAAACAAGGGACAAAATTTTTAAATGCTATTTCATTGTAATTGATGTAAAAGTAAATAGCCACATATTACTAATAGGTACCCCAATGGACAGCACAGATCCAGATTATTTAGAACAGACTAAAAGTACAGTACTATATGAGAGAGGAGAGAAGTCAAAGATACATAAAAAGAGTCAGAGAAAGTGATATAGAGGACATAATATCTATTGAGCCTTAAATAATGAAAATGATTAGCTTCCATACAAAATTCTGAGTCTTAGAGGTGGAAATCATGCCTGCCTTCCTTACAATTTACTTTCTTAGTCAAGTATGATGCCTGATACCTCACAGAAGCATAGGCCATTTGTTGAAATACTGTCTGAATGAATAAATAAACTGTAGAAAAACAGTTCCTGTTTTAAACAAGAAAGTATTGTATTGGGAGTAAAATTTTAGTGGGATAAATTGATAGTATTTAGTATTCAGTGTGGATTTGATATAGAAGAATCTAAAATCAAGAAAGAAATTCAGCAAGGGTTGCTGCTATCCATGACAACTATAAAAATTTTTTTTTTTCTTTTTTGAGACAGAGTCTCACTCTGTCATTCTGGGTAGAGTGTGATGGTATCGTAGTTCATAGTAACCTCAAACGCTTGGGCTTCAGCAAGCCTCTTGCCTCAGCCTCCTCAGTAGCGGGGACTATAGGCATATGACACTTTGCCTGGCTAGTTTTTCTCTTTTTAGTACAGATGGGATCTTGCTGTTGCTCTCTGAAACTCTGAAACTCTTGAGCTCAAGGCCTTGAGAGGTACCTTCCAGAGTGTTAGGATTATAGGCCTGAGCCAACACGCCTGGCAAGGATTATAAAATTATGTGATAGATCAGTTGGGCGCCTATAGCTCAGTGGTTAGGGTGCCAGGCACATGCACCAGGGCTGGTGGGTTCAAACCTGGCCTGGGCCTGCTAAAAAAAAAGAAAGAAAAAATAGCTGGGCATTGTGTCAGGCGCCTATAGTCCCAGCTCCTAGGAAGACTGAGGCAAACAGAACTGTCTGAGCCCAAGAGTTTGAGGTGGCTGTGAGCTGTGACACAAAAGCACGCTACCAAGGGCAACAAAGTGAGACTCTGTCTCAAAAAAAAAATATGTGATAAATGAATAAATAGAAAGGGATTGTGATAAACAGTATCACTGAGTAAAATATAATCATGAAATTAACTTGGTGATTGTTTGGATATCAAGATTATCTATAATGAGTCCAAAATTTCAATTCTTTATGAGAATAGGAAGAAATTGAGTGAAAGAGAAGAAGGGGAACAGGTGAGAAAGTGAGGAAGACGCAGAGGAAAATGTTGATGTAATTTTATGAATGTTATTTTTGTTGTGAATAGCCAGAACAGGAAATACTGATTTTTGAAACCTGTCCAAATAAAGGTAATAACTGAAACTAAAAGAAATAAGTTATCTATGGGAAGGAATTGGACGAAGAACAAGTTGGCATTGTTAACATACACATTACAAAGGGAGCTAAGGAGAGTTCCTTGACAACAAATGTCTTGATTTCACCAAAGTATGTAGAGGCCTGCCCACGCTTTGGTGGGACAAACGAGTATGATGATGTAGGCAAAGTTAAAGGTAGGTTGGAATAACCCAGCAAACCGAACAGCTAAAATTTTGATCAGTAGTTGTATGCCACTTTGAAGAATAAAAGCATAATGAAGCAAAATGTTCTACTTAACATTTTTTATCCTGGGGAAAAAAAGATATGCTAAGTAAATGTGCAGGGAACCCTAGGCAGTGAGAAATAATTAATGTGAATGACAAAATGATAGATTTAAACTGACCTTGATATTTTTGAAAGCTAGGTTAAAATAAAGAAAATGGAACCTTCTATTGATAGAAGAAATAATGGTAAAATACTGAATTAAAAATAATAGTTATACTAAAATACAGTGAAAAAAGTCCTAGCTTGGCAGAACTGTATGTGAAAAAGACAGGGGTCTTTTAATTGATCACAAGCTCAATATGAGTCAAGGGCAAGATGCTGATGCTAAAAATCCAACCCTTCATTAAGCACTGTGCTTTGGGTTCTAGATTTTAAACAGAATGAAGACAAGAGAGTAGAGAGAATAGTAAACAGATAGCAATGAATCTGACACTTAAGCTACATAAAGAATGGCTGGAAAACTGGGACTAATTCACCTTACTAAGAGAAGGCTGAAAGAAATCATGATCACTATCCTCAAAGGTCTGAAAGGTCATCAAGTAGAATGTGGCATAGACTTGTTCCAGAGAGATCTGGGTTACTAGAGTACAGAAATAAATAGTTTAAACTCAATAAGAAACACCACTTTGACAACTAAAGCTGTCCTAGTAGAACAGCTTGAGTGGTTAGGGGTGCTATACTTTCGAAAACAAGCAGACGCTACCGCCAATTTTCAAAATCCATACTAAAAAATACAGGTTCATGGCCCCCAAAGCTGGACAGTCTAAATCAATGTATTTGGGTGGGTTAGGGGTGTTGTTTATTTTAAAATTCATCATTGAATTCTAATACATAGCTAATTTTAAGAAACAATGAGCCAGATAAACTTTCAATTTTACACATATTTAAGGAACGCATACTACCTAAAAGGCAACATTCTAGGCATGGTTTGACTTATGCAAAAGTTAACAATACACGATTGCTGCTGTCAAGAAACATAAAATGTTATTGGCAAAAGATAGACATATAAAACTAACAGTAATATAAGGTAGGCATGGTTGTCTTTTATGACAAAGGTACCTCAAATGTGAGTTAGTAACCAGTTACTAACTTGTAACTGGTTCATTAACTACCCAGACCATGTGATAACACATAAATACTTATCGATTTGACTTGGTTAAGAAACATGATTAAGTATCTCCTGAGATCTTTCAAATCTCTGTTCCAGAGATAAATAGAGGGCCAAAGAGTGAATCTTGGTGAATATCCTTGGTGAATATTCAGTTAAGGGTCAGAAGAAAGAAAAGCGGTTGGAAGAAAAGGAAGGACAGAAAAAAGCAGGACAGTGCGCTGGGCAGACCACGCGAGAGGAATCATGACCATTTCATTTTCTTTTTACTTTCTTTTTCTTCCTTTCCTTCCTCCAGATCTTTCTTCTTTCCTTCCTTTTAAAGTAGCCTTGAGATAATGCTCACATGTAAAGTGATTATCCCTATAATATTTCAGGGGAATTAAAGCCCTTGACAACAGGTAAGGGATTGTCTACTGTGACTCTTTTAGTATTAGGAATTTTTCAAATAGAGTATGAATGGTGTAAAGTAGTGACAGCAAGTGTTTAAATAATTATCAGGTACCAGGGATTTCAGAAACCTGGCCTAAGGTGTCAGCACAGGCAAAGTGTAGAATACTGAGAAAAGAAAAGGAGGCCAAAGGATTCTGCATCATAAATAGCAGAATAGCATTGTCCTACTTTGGTAGGACAATTTGGACAATTATTCTAGTAGAACAAAATTGATGATATAAATCCAACTTCAAAAATTAAAGAGAATGGAAATGTACTATATCAGGAATAGACAACTTGTTAAAGACATTGGCAATTAAGAGAAGGACAGAAACAGGTAAATAGTTCACGTTTGGCATAGGACCGGCATTTTGAAAGGTACAAAACGAGATGCCTGTTCTTATTGCACGTAAGTCTTAAATATACTCAAAACAAGCAAAGAATAAACTTAAATCATTTAGGTAATTATGATAAAGATATCATTAAAAGTCTTGTAACACCTGGGGATGCAGCTAAGATGCTTCCTTTCAGTTAACATCTCAAATACATTTAACAGTGATGCTAAGAAATACATTTGAGATCCTTTTATCAGAAATGGAAAAACTTTGTATAGGAAATTACTTAAAATAACTATCCAAGTTTGTTTATCTAAAAAACTCAGAACCTCTATGGAACAACCACTCTTACTACAAAGAACAACATTGTGTTATATGTTGTTGGGAAAAAACCCAAGAAAGAAAAAGGTACAGAGGAAATACATAGACAAATTATACAAAGGAAATAGGAAAGGTGCTATAAATGGAAATAAAAGTAAATAAAAGTAAATTGTGGAGTCAATTTCTACTCCAGGAATGGACAAAATCTTCATAATGAGGGTGATATAATTTACATTTTAAATGCTTGACATTATCTCAAATTAATTTCTTGTGAACACATACTCACCTTGGACTTCAGTTCCTCCCGTTCAGTAGCATCTTTTAGTTGCTGACTTCCAGATTTAAATTTTTGGATTTCCTGATTAATTGTAGTTACTTGCTCATAGACAGCTCCTCTTTTTTCTTGAACTTTATTGCAATCCCTAAAGGAAAACAGAGACAGCTAATACGATTGTTTTAGGCACCTAAAAAGGCAAACACTTAATTCTAATTTTGATTCCAAAGTGATCCTGTGTCAGTATTTGTTTGATATATCTAAAACACTTCTCAAGCTAAAAACTAAACAAATGAAAACCCCAAAGTATGGTGCTAATCCCATCACGGCATATAATGAACAATTTCACCCAAAAGGTAGTCTATAAATTGGAGATTTTAAGTTACATTTTTCCACTTGTGCACACTTAGGTACTGTTGCTAGGAACATGAATTAGTATAATATAAATTTTCTGCAAGGCAATTTGACAACAAATAAAAAATCCTCAGGCTCTGCTCTTTTTCTTCATCTGCATAGGGAAATATGAAAAAAATACTCAGATGACTGACCCCTAATAAATGTTTTAGGGATTGAAAGAATAACTTCATAAATGTATCTGGGGCAGGTGTTCTGAAAACACTTTTAGAACTGACAGGGAGAAGACCCTACCAATGAAATACCCTGACATAATTGGTAAAAAACATGTTTAGCAAAGTATTAATTCTTACCTGAATAAAAAATTAAGACTTTTTCTCAGTAAATGCTATAACTCTACAGACCAGCTGGACCATGACAGAGCCGCTGATTCACTCTAACGCACCTCTAAATCACTGTCACTGCAGCACAGTGAAACAAGCAGTAGCACGAAACCCTCTGGAAGAATGACACACTCAGACTGGAATTGTGTATCTAATCCTCCCAAACTGGTAGCTAAAACATCTCTGAACCTAGGCTCAGCAGGGTAAGTTTCATAAATAACTCATCTGTTCTAGTCACCTAAATGTGGAATGAAGATAAAACTGTTTAAGCCCTTTTGGAAACACAGTAGTTTTGGAGCCGGGGTGGTATGGTAGGGGATATATTAGCTTATCCCAGTTACTTTCAAATATACTAAAATTGAAGATAACGTCATACTCAATCACTGTGCGTTTGTATTGCTTAATGTCCTCGTGCTTCTTGTTTATTTTGAATTGTGCTGTGGCAAGTTTTTCCTTCTTTACAATCATCAGTCTTTTGAAAGAATTTTCTTCAGTCTTCAATTTTTTCAGTTCTGACTCTTCACTCTCAATTTGGTCCTCCAAGTTCAGGCTCTGTATTACATGGGAAGTATTTAAAGTGAATAAACCAATGATGATTTATAAGCAAATTGAAAGAATATTTCCTAGGATGAGTTTTAATAAAGTATAATTTTAAAATGAGATAAAACTGTTAAGATTCTGAAAGCCCAGCAGATGTAGACAGAACAAAGGAAACGATAGGACAGCACTAGGAGGGCTGAGTGGAGCAAGAGACGTGTTTTTATCATGCCGTCTGTCAGCGATTGGAAGAGAGACGTATGTTCAGATCAGCCATGAGACTAGAGTTGAAGGGGTTAGGGTCTGAACTAAGGTAGCACAAATAAAGACAAAAGGGTATCCCCTAGAAACAACCAAAAGCAGAAGATCTTAAACGTTTCTGGGTGACTCTTAATGGTAGATGAGGAGATTATGTAGTTGGGAAAGAATACCTCAGGCAATCTCAGCTTCTAACCCTTACTTCTTCCCAAAAAGGAAATCATTTCTCAAATGCAATGTTAGTGAACCTGGAGACGTCTAGACTGAGAAACTAAAATGCCATTAGCTCCCATGCTTCAGGGCAAAAGCTTTGCTATAAACTTCAATAGTGTTGGACACGAAGTTGAGATTTTATGCTTTCTGATTATAAGATCGTTTCCAACTGCTAGAACAAATTTAAAATTCTATTATACCAGTCCCCTCACCCATGGGTTCACTTTCTGTGGTTTCAGTTACCCAAGGTCAACCATGGTGCAACAATATTAAATGGAAAATTTCAGAAATAAAACTTTCTAACTTTTTAATTGCAAGCTGTTCTGAACAGCATAGTGAAATCTTACTGTGTCCTGCACTATCCCACCCTGGATATGAATCATCCCTTTGTCCAGTGTCTCCACGCTATATATACGCCCTGCCCTTTAGTCATCAACACCCAGCCATAGACACTGTAAGGGCGTGATGACCCAGGACCGCCCGAAGCAGATGATCCTCCTGAGTTATGGTCAGAAGGTCTGTAGTAGCCTAATGATATGTCACCACACCTGCATCATTCACTTCATCTCATCACGTAGGCATTTCATCATTGCAATAAAACAAGGGAGAGTACAATAAGATATTTAGAGAAAGAGAGCACATTCATATAACTTACTACAGTGTATTGTTACAATCATTCTCTCATTGATAGTTACTGTTGCTAATCTCCTACTGTGCCCAAATCTAAATTAAACTTTATCATAGGTATACATTATATGACAAGACATAGGGTACACATAGGGTTCACTGCTATCCACAGTTTCAAGCATCCACTGGGGGTTTTGGAACTTCTCTCTGCCCGATATGGGAGGACTATTGCACCATCTTTCAAAATACATGTGGCAATGTGCTATCTTGGTCAACTGATTATTCTTTTCACCAGAAGATTAGAAAATGGGTCTTGCTACTGCTACATTTAAAAATGAGAGTATTTTATTTCCCAGTATTCATTGCCACATCTATCATGCTCTAGAACAGTGATTTCAACTGGTGTGCAGCACAAATTTTTAAAGATTAATTAAATTATTTTGAAAGACAGTTGAAGCACAGTAAGTATATTTTTTACTCTTTTTTTCTTTTAATCAACATAATGTAAGTGTACTAAGTTTAGGTTCGAATGTGGCATGAGATAAAAAAAGGCTGAAAAACACTGCCATAGAATGATCCTGCTTTTCTTTAGGAAAATAACAAAAAGGGAAAAGAAAACCCAAGGAACTATAGTAAGTTATTACATAATAAAGACATGAAAATTCCACACGATACAAACCTCCTTTAAAATACTGGTTAATTTCTCTCTATTGTCTGAAAGGTCCTGTATTTTCTTCTGATACAACTGCACCTCCAGCTGACATGCAGGCAGGGAGTCAACTGAGTCCCCATAGATTTCATACTTGTCCATCACTTCTTGCTTTGAAAGAAAAAACAGACTGAAGGTTGACATTCTTCTTTATGAAACTACAGTAGTAATGTCAATTTGTTTGTGTTTAAATAATTTTTGCACTTAATATTGAAAGCTTAAGAATAGAAAACAATTAAAGTTTCTAGGTCAGTAACAAAGCACTTCTACTGACATTTGTCTAAGCACATATAATTATGTTTCTTAACTGCCAGATATCCCCGAACAAAGGAAACTGCCATAATTTTACTAAATCCCTCACTGAATTACTTTCCAAAGGTTATTAAAAGAGTTCATTCTGCTAATATTCAAACTATTTCTGATTACTCCTAGGCAATCATCTTACTCACTTATATCTTCCTATTCATTTGTATAATAACTATTATAGCTAATTCTTTTAGAAAGATTAATTCCTCTTCTATAATTACAAGATGAACACAACCACTATAACAATACAAAGATTTTTTTCCTTTTCTCCACTAGCCTACCCCTTGTCCTACCCTTATCAACCACCTGGAGTTTGTCTTCAGTGAAATGCCCAATCACGTTATTCCCTCTTTTCTTTGTCTTATTAATTCATAAATGCTCTTTGTATATTAGGGATATAATTCCGTATTCATATTTGCTGTAAATGTGTGCTTATTAATCTACTTTTACTATAGTTTTGAGAGTTTTTTTTTTTATATATATATATATTTTTTTTTTTTGTAGAGACAGTCTCACCTTATCGCCCTCGGTAGAGTATCGTGGTGTCACACAGCTCACAGCAACCTCCAAATCCTTGGGCTTAGGCGATTCTCTTGACTCAGCCTCCCAAGTAGCCGGGACTACAGGCGCCCGCCACAATGCCCGGCTATTTTTTTGTTGTTGTTGTTGCAGTTCGGCCGGGGCTGGGTTTGAACCCGCCACCCTCGGCATATGGGACCGGCGCCCTACTCACTGAGCCACAGGTGCCGCCCTAGTTTTGAGGTTTTAAGTCTTAATTTTCAAAATCTACTCTAGTCTACTCAAGATTATATAAATAAATGTTCTCCTAAAATTTCTAAAATTGTTACTTTTTAAAATTTAAATAAATTTGCAATCCACATAAAATTTATTTTTGTAAATGGTGCAAGGTGTAGGCCCAACCCTCTTTTCTTCTAGATGAATAGCTAATTGAGCTGTAACTGTTTTTTAAATAAACTATCCCTTTCCCATAAATACTCAGATTGATTTCTGGGTTCCGATTTTTGTTCTAGTGACTTTGTCTATTCTTGTGTGATAACCTTAATTTTTAGGAATGACTTGGATAACAAATTCTGAGCTAAATAAGACTTTTTGCATTTGTAAAAATCGATTGAAAACCTTGCCTTATAAAGGATGCTTAACTATCTATAACTTCGTGCTGCTCCACCTCCATCCATCTCCCACAGTAACCCATAACCTTGACTAGACCTTGTTCCCTGCTACCTCACAGAATTCACACATGCTGTTCTCTGCCTCAAATGTTCTTCCATGTACAGTTTGCTATTCATTCTTCAGATGTTAGCATAAATTTCCCCTTCCTTCCCTCTTCCACCTCATTCCCACAATACAAAATTAGGCTGCCCTCATTACGTCATCTCAAAGCACCCTAGTTTTTTGTAATTTTTTTTTTCAACTTACACTTTTTGTCCCTTTTTGGTGCTGCTTTTTTCTTTCGGCTTTTTAAAAGTTATTATTTGGGATTTGTTGAGGGCACAAAGAATTAGGTAACACTGATTACATCTGTTAGATGAAGTCCCTCTTATAATTATGTCCCACCCACAAGATGTATGCCCTACACCCTGACCCCCTCCATCCTCCTCTCTCCCTCCTTCTCCTACCCCTACCTTGTATTAGATCATCTACTGCCTTCATATTAGAATTGAGTACACTGGATTCTTGCTTTTCCATTCTTGTGATGCTTTACTAAGAAGATTGTGTTCCAACTCCATCCAGGTTAATACAAAAGATATAAAGTCTCCAACTTTTTAAACAGCTAAATAGTATTCCATTTTATACATATACCACAGCTTGTTAATCCATTCCTGGGTTGGTGGCATTTAGGTTGGCAATTGTAAATTGAGCTGTAGATCCTAGTCATCCAGCTTTTCTCCGGTTCATAATATGCACATATCTTTTCCCATTCTGAAGGTTGTCTATTTGCTTTGGTTGTTTCCTTAGCTATACAAAAACTTTTCAGTTTAATTAAGTCCGATTTTATTTTTTTTGTTGTTGAAATTGCCATGGAAGTCTTTGTCATAAAATCTTTCCCCAAGCCAATATTTTCCTCACTTTCTTCAAGGACTTTTATCGTTTCATGCCTTAGATTTAAATCTTTTATTCATCTTGAATCAATATTTGTAAGTGGTGAGAGGTTCGGGTCCAGTTTTAGTCTTTTACATGTGATTATCCAGCTGCCCCAACACCTGTATTGAATAGGGATTCTTTCCCCCAGTGTATGTTTTTGTTTGGTTTATCAAAGACTAGGTGGCCATAAGAGGTTAGTATCATCACATGGTTTTCTATTCAGTTCCAACTGTCATTGTCTCTATTTCTGTGCCAATACCATGCTGTTTTGATCACTATGGGCTTGTGGTATAGCCGGAAGTCTGGTAGGGTGATACCCTCCTTTGTTTTTATTAGTAAGAATTGCCTCAGCTACATGGGGCTTTTTTCTGGTTCCATACAAAACAAATAATTATTTTTTCCAAATCTTGGAAATATGATGTTTATATTTTAATGGGGATTGCACTGAATCTGTAGATTGCTTTGGGAGGTATAGACATTTTCACAATGTTAATTCTTCCCAGTCATGAGCATGATATATTCTTCCCTTTGCTAATTATCTTCTGCTATTTCTTTTCTTAAGGTTTCTTAGTTTTCTTTGTAGAGTTCTTCAGCTCTTTTACTAGGTATATTCCTAAGTATTTCATTTTTTTGAAGCTACTGTGAAGGGAATCATGTCCTTGATTAGCTTCTCATTTTGGCTATTATTGGCATATACAAAGGCTAATGATTTGAGGGCGGCGCCTGTGGCTCAGTCAGTAAGGCGCCGGCCCCATATACCAAGAGTGATGGGTTCAAACCCGGCCCCAGCCAAACTGCAACCAAAAAATAGCCGGGCGTTGTGGCAGGCGCCTGCAGTCCCAGCTACTCGGGAGGCTGAGGCAAGAGAATCGCTTAAGCCCAGGAGTTGGAGGTTGCTGTGAGCTGTGTGAGGCCACGGCACTCTACCGAGGGCCATAATGTGAGACTCTGTCTCTACAAAAAAAAAAAAAACAAAAAAACCCAAGTGACAAAGGCTAATGATTTGTGGACAATGATTTTATATCCTGACACATTACTGTATTTTTTGATGACTTCCAGGAGTCTTGTGGTTGAGTCTTTGGGGTTCTCTAAGTATAAAATCATATCATCAGCAAAGAGCAAGAGTTTGACCTCCTCTGCTCCCATCTGGATAACCTTTATTTCCTTCTCTTGCCTGATTGTATTGGCTAGACCTTCGAGCACTATGTTGAATAGTAGCGGTGATACAGGACAACTTTGATTCCAGTTCTAAGTGGAAAAACTTTCAGTTTTATTCTATTCAGTATATTAGCTATGGTTTTTCATAGGTGGTTTTGATCGGATTAAGAAATGTGCCACCTATGCCTAAATTCTTAAGTGTTCTAATTAGAAAAGGATTTTGAATTTTACTAAATGCTTTTTCTACATCTATTGAAAGGATCATATGGTCTTTGTTTTTGCTTCTGTTAATATGGTGAATTATGTTTAAGGACTTGCCTATGTTAAATCAACCTTACATCCCTGGGATGAAACCTACTTGATCATGATGAATGATTTTTTTTTTTTGTTTGTTTGTTTTTTGGCCGGGGCTGGGCTTGAACCCGCCACCTCCGGCATATGGGACCGGCGCCCTACCTGCTGAGCCACAGGCGCCGCCCGATGAATGATTTTTTTAATGTGTAGCTGTAATCTATTGGCTAGGATTTTCTTGAGAATTTTTGCATCTATATTTATTAGTGAAATCACTCTGAAGTTCTCCTTTGCAGTTGGGTCTTTTCCTGGTTTTGGTATCAGGGTGATGCTTGCTTCATAGAACATGTTGGGGAAGATTCCTTCCTACTCAACTTTTTAGAATAATTTCTGCAGTATGGGGATAACCTCTTCTTTGAAGGTTTGATAGAATTCTGCTTTGAAGCCATCTGGTATGCGCATTTTTTTTGTTGAGAGATTTTTTATTATTTCTTTGATCTCAGTTCTTGAAATTGGTCTGTTCAAGGGATCTATTTCTTCTTGGTTAAGTCTAGGGAAAAGGTGTGATTCCACGTCTTGGTCCATTTCCTCCACATTGTAAAATTTCTGGGCATAAGAGTTTCTTGTAGTCAGAGATGATTTCTTGCATCTCTGTGGCATCTGTTATTTCTCCTTTATCATTTGTGATTAAAGTTATTAGAGATTTTACTTCTCTGTTTCTAGTTAATCTGGCCAAAGATTTATGGATGTTACTTATGGTTTTGAACAACCAACTTTTTGTTTTGTTAATTTTCTGAATGATACTTTTGTTTTCAATTTCATTCATCTCTGATTTAATTTTGGTTATTTCTTCTGCTAAGTTTGGGATTAGATTGTGCTTTTCTAATTCGTAAGATGGTTCATGAATTTGTTCATGTGTTCTCTTTTTGTTTTTTGAATGTAGGTATCCAATGTGATAAATTTCCCTCTTAAGACTGCTTTTGCTATATCCACAGTTTTGGTAACTGGTCTTCATTGTTGTTATATTTGAGGAATTTAACAATATCCTCTTTTATCTCTTCCTGAACCCAAATATCATTCAGCATAGGGTTGTTTAATTTCCAAGTCTTTGTCTGAGGATGAACGTTTTTGTTGTAATTGAGTTCCACCTTCATTGCCTTGTGGTCTGAGAAGATACAAGATATCATTTCTATTCTTTTAATTTTACTGAGGTTTGATTTATGTATTAGGATGTGATCTATTTTGGAATATGTACCATGGGCTGATGAGAAAATGTATATTCTTTAGCTTGGGATGGTGTGTTCTGTATATGCCTATTACTACCATTTGTTCTAGGGTAGCATTTAAGTCTCTTATATCTTTGTTTAGTTTCTATTTAGAGGATCTCTCCAGTTATGTCAGAGGAGTGTTAGAGTCCTGAACTATTATAGGATATCACGGTGCTCAGACCCATCAAGGTCTGTTTCATGTCTCAGAGCATTTAAATTGGGTGCATAAATATTTAAAATTGAAATTTCTTGTTGCATTTTTCCCCTGACCAATATAAAGTGTCTATCTTTGTCTTTAAGTTTAGTTGCTTTAAATCCACTTGTATCTGAAAATAAGATTGCAACTCCTTTCTTCTGATTTTCATTTGCTTGAAATACTATTTTGTATCCCTTAACCCTGAGTTTTGATTTGTCCTTCGAGGTTATGTGTGTTTCTAAAGACAGCACGTGAATGGCTTGTGCTTTTTTATCCAATCAGCCAATCTGTGACTCTTCAGTGGTGAATTCAACCCATTGAAATTTATTGAGAGAACTGGTAAGTGTGGTGGAATCCTAGTCATCTTATTTTGTGAAAGTCCATTGTGTGGTTTTATCCTTTGTGCCACTGTGGAAGCTAAGTTTTGACATTTAGCTTCTGGGTGTTTACTTTGCTGGTGGTCCATTGCGATGGTCAGTGTTGAGAAAGGTCTAAGTATTTCCTGTAGAGCTGGTCTTGTTGTGGCAAATTTCCTGTGTTTGTATATCCTCAAAAGATTTGATTTCTGCATCAATTTTGAAGCTTTGTTTAGCAGGATACAGAATTCTGGACTGAAAACTGTTTTGTTTAAGAATGCTGAAGATGGGCTCAGCACCTGTGGCTCAAAAGGCTAAGCTGCTGCCCACATACACCTGAGCTGGGGGGTTCGAATCCAGCCTGGGCCTGCCAAACAACAATGGCTGCAACCAAAAAATAGCCAGGCATTGTAGTGGATGCCTGTGGTCCCAGCTACTTGGGAGGCTGAGGCAAGAGAACTGCTTAAGCCCAGGAGTTGGAAGTTGCTATGAGTGGTGATGCCACGGCACTCTACCCAGGGCAACAGCTTGAGGCTCTGTCTCAAAAAAAGAAAAAGAAAAAGAATGTTGAAGATGGATGACTATTCTCTTCTGGCTTGGAAATTTTCAGGTGAAAAGTCTGCTGTCATCCTAATGGCTCTGCCTCTGAAGGTTAGCTGGCGCTTACTACTGGACAATTGCAGGATTTTTTCTTTCATCTTGACTTTGGACAGGTTCATTACCATGTCTCTTGGAGAAGCTGTTTGAGCTGAGATCACCCAGAGTTTGATATCCATCTGAAAGGAGTGTGTCAGGATCTTTAGTAAAACTTGGGAAGTTTTCATTTATGAGAGTCTCTAGTAGGGCTTCCATTCCTTTGTAACAATCTTCTTCCCCTTCAGAGATTCCTATTATTCATATGTTTGAATGCTTCATGGAGCCTCATAGTTCTCTAAGTGACTGTTCTACTTTCTCTCTCATCTTTTCTGCCTCTTTGACTACCTGGGTTAATTAGAAAACTTTATGCTCTATCTCTGAGGTTCTTTCTTCTCTATGGTCTAATTTAGTTTTTATACTTTCTACTGCATCTTCACTTTCCCTGATTGTCTCCTTCATTTCCTTAAGCTCCACCATATCCTTTCTATATTCTATATATCTCTCATCCAATTTTTGGTACTGTCTTCCCATTTTCTTGTCCATTCCTTTTATTGTCTTTATCATCCATATTTTAAATCCATTAAATCCATTAATTCTTTATAGGCAGAGTCTGCTGTGGTAGGTGCCTCATGGTCCCTTGGGGGAAGGTGCTCTGTTTTGGCCTTTTATGTTGCCTGAATTTTTCTGTTGGTTCCTCCTCATGTGTTCTTTCTTCTTGTAAAACTCCTTGTCCTTTTTCCTTCTCAATTCCTCCTTTGCTTCAAATTACCTTGTCTCAGAGCTTAGGTCTTAAAGTGGCCTCAGCCTGAGCAAAGCCAAACTCTTCCTCTGCCATGACCAAAAGTATAGGAGTCCTTGCTCTAATAATTAAGATTTCCATGGCTCCGGATCACACGGCGTATCTAGCTCACCACCTTGTTGTGTTCCCTGAGCCATGACTCTGGGTAAAGTCTCTGTGCCAGTATGGCTGGGTTCTCTTTTCCCCCCAGTCATACTAGGAGAGCTTAGATGACCAATCTTTCTGGTCCGCCATCTTGCTCCAACCCATTGCACCCCCAACCCCCACTTTTGGTGCTATTCTAATAGATTTTAATTTTTCAAGCACTCTGAAATTCATAACAAAGTTGATCAGAAGGTACAGAGATTTCTCATATAATCCCTTTTGCCCCCATACATACATAGACTATACTACATATTATAATTTGTAATTATGTAATTATAAAATTATTTAATATCGTTCTCCCTATTATAATGTAACAGAGGACAGAGAATGTCTGTTTTGACCATTCATTACAAAGCCTCAAGAATTTGTCACATAGTTGAACAAATGTCTTGAAATTGTATTTCTTTTCCCCATACCCACTTTACAGAAGAACTGCATATCAGGGATAAGGTCAAAAAGTTTAAGAGGAAGAGAAGTGCACACAATCCAGAAATCAGAAAATTAACACATGATTAAATACAAGTTTGCTTTTAAAAAGCTAGGCAACATTAAAATATAAATATTAACTCACCCTGGAATTTTTAAGCTTCTGGACTGTATCTTTCATTTTTTCCTTATAATTCTTTAGCTTCTCAGGAGAATCCACAATTTTTGTTTTCAGACTCTCTTGTACTTCTTTTGAAGAAACTACTGACAATTTTAGTTCATTCTGTTGAGAAAACATTTTTATATATCAGATAGAAAATAAAATTAATGATTTACGATTTCAATAAAGGATAAGAATATAGAGATCACTTGCTTTGAACATGGAACTATTGGTGGTGAAATTAAATTCTGACATCACCTGCCTGCTTGATTGCACATATTCTTCCATAGGCCAAAGATGAAGCTCCTTAGCATGATATTCAAGGCCCTGCATTACATGCCTCTTACTCTGCTTTTCTATCTCTCCCTTGTTTCCTACTGTGCCCTACATCTAGTAATCCTAATCTTATGTTTAGGCAAGTCCAAGTGATCTATCTTAGATCAGTATGGTTCTCCTAGAATATCATTATCTCACTCCTTTCCGCCTGCTGAATTTCTACTCATCCTTGAAAATCCTGCTCCCACTTCCTCAACTTTTTTTCATAAACAGTGTAATTATTATCCATGTAACTTTATGCTATAATTATATATTTAATATGTTTCATAATTGACTGAGCAAATTAGAGTTACGAACTCATCTTTGTTCTTCTAGTACCCAAAGTAATAGCACTGAGAAAGTATTCAATACATGCTTATGGAATTAAATTCCTTTTCCTTTTTTTTTTGAGACAGTGTCTTATTCTTAATCATCATAGCTCACTGCAACTTCAAACTCCAGGCTCACAAGATCTTGACCTCATAAACAGCTGGGAGTATAGGCACGTGCCACCATGCACAGCTGATTTTTCTATTTCTTGTGGAGACAGAGTCTCATTCTTGCTCAGGCTGGTCTAGAATCCCTGGGCTGAAGCAATTCTCCTGCCTGGGCCTCTCAAAGTGCTGTGATTACAAGAGTGAGCCACTTTGCTCATCCCCTTCTCCTAAATTTCAAAAGCTAATGTAGCCATTCAAGAAATCAATGTGAAAAGTATTAGGAATTCTTTTAAAACTTAACTACAGTTTGAAATTATGTTTTAAAAAAGTTCCTATAGGGTGGCATCTGTGGCTCAGTGAGGAGGGCACCGGCTCCATATAACCGAGGGTGGCAGGTTGGAAACGGGCCCCAGCCAAACTGCAACAAAAAAACAGCCAGGCATGGTGGCAGGTGCCTATAGTCCCAGCTACTCAGGAGGCAAATCACCAAAGCCCAAGAGCTGGAGATTGCTGCGAGGGCAACAAAGTGAGACTCTGTCTCTAAAAAAAATAAATTAGTTTTGATAAAATGCATTTATATTGTTTGAGTACTCTCTATAACTCTATGTACTGACATGGAAGATTTCCTCAAAATATTCAGTGAAAGCACTGTATTATGCATTGCTATAAAAACAAAACAACAAAAAAGTGACACATGACTATATGTATCTGTATATATACATGAAAAAGGAAAGGAAGGGTATCACCTCAAGGTAAAGAGGGCTGAGATAAGAAGCCCATTCATTTTTGACCACCCCCCATATATATATGTATGTGTGTACACACACATAACTTGAATAATTTATAATAGAAATGTATTATGGCAAGGCTTACATAAGTCGTCTAAATATTTTTAACTTTCAAAAGTAAAATTCTTACCTTTTAATTAACTAACTCTGAGGCCAAAACTAAATATTTAAAATAATACATTTGTGTTATTTCTGCATATTAGGTTATTTTATTCTTAGAGTTCTGTAAACCATCATGTTATCTACTCTTTTAATGCTCTACAATATGAGATCATTTTCCTTATATAGTGCTAACTTTTGTCAATTTTTTTCCCTTTATAAAAGGCCCAAACTTGACATAAGTACAAGGTTATTTTGTTTTAATCAGATTTAAATGGTACAGAAAGAAATGAATAAGTACTATTCAGATAAAAGCATTCACCAACAAAAAGAATAATAGAAAAATAGGGATATGTAATGCCAAAGTAAATGTCAGATGTCTCTGAATTATAAATATTAAAATAATAGGGAAAACATAAAACACAATAAGAAAACAGTATTACAAAATAATCTGCTGAGGGGGGCAGGTTTTTCTATGTATAGAATTAAAGCCAATATCCATAAAGGCCTTATTATAATATTACTTATAAAAACATAAACCTTCCAATATAAAAAATCATGGTTTTGAATGACAATTAATTCTAAAGCTACTATGCCTAAATCATGGAGATTCTTTAAAAATGAACAAAATAAGTAAGGTATACAAAAAAGTAATTCACAAAATAATAAGAAATCACTTAATAAAATGGTCAAAAAATCACTAGAATTAAAACAAACAAATTAAAATGACATTTTCTTCCCCTATAAAAATGACAAAAATTAAAAAATAAAAACCAACTAAACCAGGCTGGGCACAGGGGCTCATGCCTGTAATCCTAGCACTTTGGGAGGCTGAGGAAAGAGAGACCTCATGACTACAAAAATAGAAAAATTAGCCAGATGTGGTAGCATACACCTGTAGTCTCAGTTACTTAGGAGGCTGAGGCCATGCCACTCTAGCCCACTCAACAGAGAGGCTCTATCTCAAAAAACCACCCCCAAAACAAACAAACAAACAAACAAACAAAAAAAAACAAACCCCCAAAACATCCAATTTTGGAAAACATATAGGAAAAGAGATAATCTCATATTCTATTCCTAGGAATATAAATTATTATCTTTCTAGAAGTCTGTTTGGAAATATGGGTCAATTTTAAATGTGTATTTCCATAATCCAGAAATCGTACATTGAGAAATTTAATGTAAGATAAAAAGCAGCCTCATGCAGAAATTTACGTATGTACATATGTATGCATATACCACAATAGGGAATTAAAAGGCTCTATATTACAATATATACATATAAAAAACAACAGATGCAAACTGGCATAGAAGGGACATTTCTTAAACTAATAGGGGCCATCTACAGCAAACTCACAGCCAATATCATATTGAATGGAGTTAATTGAAATCATTTCCACTTAGATCAGGAACAGGCAAGGTTGCCCACTGTCTCCATTGCTTTTTAACATGTTAATGGACGTTTTAGCCATTGCAATTAGGGAAGAAAAGGCGATCAAGGGTATCCACAGGGTCAGAAAAGATCAAACTTTCACTCTTCGCAGATGATAAGCTCGTATATCTGGAAAACACTAGGGATTCTATTACAAAACTTTTAGAAGTGATCAACGAATATAGCAATGTCTCAGGCTACAAAATCAACACCCATAAATCGGTACCCTTTATATATACCAACAATAACCAAGCCGAAAAAACAGTCAAGGACTCTATTCCTTTCACAGTAGTGCCAAAGAAGATGAAATATTTGGGAGTATACCTAACAAAGGACATGAAAGATCTCTACAAAGAGAACTATGAAACTTTAAGAAAAGAAATAGCTGAAGATGTCTACATACAATAACTAAGAAAATACCATGAAGGCTACATTGAACAGTTTGATGAGAATATTTCAGACTGTATATGAAACCAGCACATTGTACCCCTTGATTGCACTAATGTACACAGCTATGATTTAACAATTAAAAAAAAAAGAAAAAACAAATGGAAAAACATACAATGCTCATGGCTGGGAAGAATCAACATTGTTAAAATGTCTATACTACCCAAAGCAATATATAATTTTAATGCAATTCCTATTAAAGCTCCATTGTCATATTTTAAAGATCTTGAAAAAATAATACTTAGTTTTATATGGAATCAGAAAAAACCTTGAATAGCCAAAACATTACTCAGAAATAAAAACAAAGCAGGAGGAATCATGCTACCAGACCTGAGACTGTACTATAAATTGATAGTGATCAAAACAGCATGGTACTGGCACAAAAACAGAGAAGTAGATGTCTGGAACAGAATAGAGAATCAAGAGATGAATCCAGCTACTTACCGTTATTTAATCTTTGACAGCCAATCAAAAACATTCAGTGGGGAAAAGATTCCCTATTTAACAAATGGTGCTGGGTGAACTGGCTGGCGATCTGTAAAAGACTGAAACTGGACCCACACCTTTTACCATTAACTAAGATAGACTTTCACTGGATTAAAGATTTAAACTTAAGACATGAAACTATAAAAATACTTGAAGAAAGTGCAGGGAAAACTCTTGAAGGACTCAGCCTGGGTGAATATTTTATGAGGAGGACTCCCCAGGCAATTGAAGCAGTATCAAAAATACATTACTGGGACCTGATCAAACTAAAAAGCTTCTGCACAGTCAAGAACATAGTAAGTAAAGCAAACAGACATTTCTCCTCAGAATGGGAGAAAATATTTGCAGGTTATACCTCCAATAAAGGTATAATAACCAGAATCCACAGAGAACTCAAACGTATTAGCAAGAAAAGAACACATGATCCCATCTCAGGGTGGGCAAGGGACTTGAAGAGAAACTTCTCTAAAGAAGACAGACGCACGATCTACAAACACATGAAAAAAAGCTCAGCATCCTTAATCATCAGAGAAATGCAAATCAAAACTACTTTGAGATATCACCTAACCCCAGTAAGTGTAGCCCACATAACAAAATCCCAAAACCAGAGATGTTGGCGTGAATGTGGAGAAAAGGGCACACTTCTACGTTGCTGGTGGGAATGCACACTAATACGTTCCTTTTGGAAGGATGTTTGGAGAATACTAAGAGATCCAAAAATAGACCTGCCATTGGATCCTATAATTCCTTTACTAGGTTTATACCCAGAAGTCCAAAAATCACAATATAACAAAGACATCTGTACCAGAATGTTTATTGCAGCCCAATTCATAATTGCTAAGTCATGGAAGAAGCCCAAGTGCCCATCGACCCACAAACGCCCTATCAAATTGTGGTACATGTATACCATGAAATATTATGCAGCCTTAAAGAAAGATAGAGACTTTACCCCTTTCATGTTTACATGGATGAAGCTGGAACATATTCTTCTTAGCAAAGTATCTCAGGAATGGAAGAAAAAGTATCCAATGTACTCAGCCCCACTATGAAGCTAATTTATAGCTTTCACATGAAGGCTATAACCCAACTATAGCACAAGACTATGGGGAAAGGGCCAAGGAAGGAGAAGTGAGGGGGGAGGTTGAAGTGGAGGGAGGGTAATAGGTGGGGCCACACCTATGGTGTATCTTAGAATGGGTACAGGCGAAACTTACTAAAGGCAGAATACAAATGCCTACATACAATAACTAAGAAAATGCCATGAAGGCTACATTGAACAGTTTGATGAGAATATTTCAGATTGTATATGAAACCAGCACACTGTACCCCTTGATTGCACTAATGTACACAGCTATGATTTAACAATTAAAAAAAAAAAACAAACCAAACAACAGATGCAAACACTAATGTAGAAGATCTATTTGAAACCCCTCTTGTTAAGTGGTGAAAAAAGCAGGTTTGAGATATGTTAAGTATAATTCCATTTATGTAAAATTACACATTTATATTTATATTTGCACAGCAAATTATTATTATTATTATTATTATTATATTATTATCAAGGATAATCCATGATATATACCATATTGTTTGCTAAGCTGCTTTCAGGTGATTTTTACTTTCTGTATTTCTGTGTTTTGATGTTTTTTAAAACAATAATCATCTATTATATATTAGGTTGAAAATGTTAACTTCATTTTGAGGGAAAAAGGATGAAACATTTGACTATAATAATTACACACAAAGCTAACATACTCCTTCACACAATATATTCAAATTTAAATGCTAGTCTACAAAAAAAAAGCTTACCAAATATTTTGTCTTTTCTGAAATATTTGCCTTCTTTTGGGAATTTCCCTCCTGTAGCACTATCTAAGGGAAAAAAGCAAACAAAGTTTTATAATGATTCAAAACAGATTTAAATTTAGTCACTTACTACTTTCTCATAAAATAAAGGTAAGAAAAAAGAGCCATTAAATGGGGTTAGACCTGATGATCTTCAAACTTTTTCTGTTCATGATGCCCTTAGGCCAAAAGAAATATCCAAGAGCTCCTTATTTAATTAAGGCCAAACAATTGCATAAGTATTTATGTCCTAACATAAATACTTTTAGCACCCTGAAAACATAATACATATAAGTTGACAAAAAATTTTTAATTTATTCTTAAATAACTACAATTACTCCCTAATTAGAGGTGTATACCTATTAGGTACTGCATAAATTTCACACACCATGGAGTATGTATTTCAGATTGGAAATGGACTCTGATTTCCTGTGGTATAATCATTTTCAGATGGTACTTATTTTTTACCATAGTAAATGCCAAAACCTCAGTTTCACAAAAATTGAAAAAGAAAGTAAGTAATCAAACATTGAAACTGTGAACTATGTTCAGTTACAAAGTGTATGACAAAAGATAAGTATTGTAGTGTTTCTCTCAAAAATCTGAAATATTTTGATGCTTCCTTGAGGGTGTGTTGCAGTGTCCAGGGTACCACAGTGAATGGTTTGGAAACATCAAAATTAAACATAAAAAACTCTCAAAGATTTTATTCAACAAGACAGCACATAACTTTGGCAACAGAAACAAACCAACCTAATTCTACATGGCTGAGAGAAGTATAAATCCACTATATGGGGCCCAGCAATGTATTTTCTTTCTTTAGTAATTGAAAGCAATGTGGTTTTACCACTTCAACATGTCCTGCCACATCCACACACACACAAAATTATATTTAAAGTCTCTCCCAACAGATACCGTTTTTTGATGAAAATCCTGATTCAGTGATTGCTGCAGCTCCTGAATAGCATCTGAAAGTTGCTTGAACTCTTCTTGCTCTTCAACTGGAACAGAACTAACACAGCAAAATAGATTAAAATAACATGTATTAACTTTGAAAGGCTAAAATAAAATCTGGCCCTCAAATAACTTAGAAGAAAACATCTGCTTTCATGTTTCTGAATTACATGCTTTCATATGACAGCCATTTAAAACAGATTATCTAGTCTCTACTACAGAGAGAAAATAAAAATCAGATGAGCTCTTTTGATTTTTTATCATCAGGTCTATGCATTCGTCCACCCTTTCTAACTTTACTCCTAATAAAATGAAGCTGGTGTTCCCTTCCCTGTTTAATACTAGTATCTCCACCCTTGCTCTGGCTCTCCTCTCTCCACATCTCTTATACCTATGTCCAGGCCCTTCCATCTGAATGTGCTGCATGTTTAGTTTTTGCCTATCAGGCATATTAGCCATTTATTTTTATTCTGCAGTAAACTCTCTGTGAATAGCTTTTTCCCATTTTTCTTTTATCTTTTTTCTGATCAGTTTGTAGGAGCACCTTGTATGTTAGAAATCTTCCATGGATTTTGTTAACAGAGGTTAGGAATGCTTTGTGGTATCTGCTGCAATTATTCTATCCCAGTCTGTCACTTTTCCTTTGACTTAATCTGTGATGTCTTTTACCATGCTCTATCCACTTCCTATCCCCAGTCTTTTCAGCTTTCTGCAGCTTATAAAATCAACTTTTACTAAAAGGAACAATTTGGAAAAGTTCTCACCTGAAGGAAATAACCTCAAAGACATCAACCAATTAGAACAAAAAAATCCTTCTACTTAAAATCAATATACACTTGAGGACACACCAAAAGTCATAACTTTCAAGTTATTCTTTCTCCTATATAATCTAAGTCAAAAACAAAACAAAAACAAAAAACTCTGTTGGAGTAAAATGTTTAATGACATTAATGGATCTGGAGGAAGAAAGAGTCCAGAAAATTATTGTTCATCTATGAAGACAAATACTCTAGATATAACTTAGAAAAGTAAGTTAACGACTTTAAACTAGTCAGGCTAACACACCAACAACAAGAAAGAAGCCAAAGAATCTATTTTACAATTAAAAGTTAGATAAAAGGACAAGAATTTTTCTTTCTTTAGAAATGGCAAGCTTAAGTAATCTATTAAGGAAGCTAAAAGAAACAAGGTGGACTGCTGGGTTATAAAATATTACTTACAATTCACTTTGCATTTTGAAACTGCATTTATTTTATTTGTTCATGTCCCACTTACTCAAGTCTCTCCAATTTCATTAATCCCTCCTGGTGTGCGGCATTTAACTGCTGCATTTTGTCTGCAGAGGATTTCTATTAAGGCAAGTTTAATAATCTCGTATTAAATCTCTGATTTTCAACATAATTGGTGATTTTTTTCCCCAAAAAAGCTTCCTAGCACAGGCTGAAAAATGTTCACTCACTCTACTATTTCTGCCATCAGAAATAAGAAATTTGAGACAGCTAGGCATTCATGACGAATGAGGAATTTCTTTACCTAGCACAAATACTGAGTTCTTACCATCATTAGAAACTGTACTAGATATTAGGAATTCCCAAGACTAACTCATAGTTCCTGAACTTAAATAGCTCAGTCTCCTTGAAGAGTCAGATACATGAATAAAAACCTGTGAAATAGCTTGTTATTTTGCAATATGATGGGAACAATGAAGAACAACACTTAACCCAACTTGGTTAATGGCTGGGGAGATGGGTTGGAGAGGGCTACAAAGAGGTAACGGATGTCTGAACTGTATTTTAAAAATAGAGGAATAAATAGTCAAGCAAAATTGTGTGTGATTATGAGAAAGAGACAGACAGAAGGAGAGTTGGCACACACACGTGCAACCTTTGGAGAGTATGTGATGTTTAGGAGGCATAAGCCTAGCATGACATGGGCAAAGAAGTGTTTACCTATATAGCTCAGTAAAGCTAGAGCTTAAGGTCTAATTGCCTGGTGTTACTCCAGTGTTTTTCTAAGAGTGTAATATCCTAAAAATGGGAATAAATTAAACAGATAACTCATAATCTTCTCAAATTCTCTAAATTGCTGAAAAAAGAAAAATGACTTTCTCTCTGTTAAAGTTACTGTCTTGGACTGAATCTTATAATGCAATGCTAGACATGATAAACACTACCACGAGCAGTTCAGTTAGGCACTTATTTGAAAGGTGAATATAAATCTCAAATATCACAATTATTTAAAGAACACTATAGTATATACACAAACTTAAAAAAAAAGACCTTAAGCCTATCAATATTCTCTCCCTAACAGTTCCTAATATAGGAAAACAAACCTCAGTTACAAGACTAAAAATAAAACCCCCCAAACTCAGCCTTTCCCTGATGTTACCTAATATCAAAGAAAACCTCATTCTGAGAAATGCCTTCCAGTAACTAAAATCTGCCACTTTATATAAATGTAAAAATAAATTCTAAACGCCATACAATTTGATATCTATGACAAACATTTCAAAACAGATTAATAATTATTTTAAATGATGTTACTGATCTGATATGTAACCCCAAAACATATTTAAATCTTACATATTGCCAAAGAAATTCCATGTATGTCTCACGGCATGCTTCTCTGAAGTGAATAAAGTTGATAATGCCACTTAAAAACCGACTTGTCCGTTTTGCTTCTAAAATAGAGTGAGATTATTTAAATAAAGTTTTGAACCAACTTAAAAATGAAAATTCATCCTCTCCCACCACCTACCCTGCCCATAATAAACTAAGAGTGGATAGGCAATAACAAAGTGCAAAGAATCTGTTCTTACTTACAAGTCAGGATATTATTAACTGGGAAAAAAAAAAAAAAGACAAACTACTTTGGGTCATGAAGAAACAACAGAGACCTAGAAAAACTGACCAAAGTATATGAAGCAACAAATTTTAGACTGGACCACAGGGGCAATAATAAGACAACAATCTCCAAGAGAACCAAATGAAGTAAACCCCAGAAATATACCAGCCCATGACTTGGAGAGTTGTCAGGCTGTACCCCAGAGGGGGAACACAAACAAAACCTACAGGTCTTGCTAACTTAAGATGACAGAGTTTAGAGTTTGGAGAGGCCAAAGCATCTAGGATGTATGAGACTCAGTACTTGATAAAAACTATCTGCAAAGACAAAGAGTTCCAGAGGCCTGTAGAGGCATCTCCCCTCATGCTTACCTGAGTACTACTTGGTACAATGAACATGAAGAAACTACTAACGCCAGGAAAATGACCAGAAATATTTAAAGTAGTTAAAAAACAAATCTAGCATCCAACAAAGTAAAATTCACAAAGTCTGGCATCCAATAAAAATGACTAGCTATGGAAAAAAAAAAAAAAGCCACAGGGCAAAATTATCAATAAGAAAAAAAAAAAAATCAATCAATAGAAGCATACCCCAACATAGATGATTAATTTAGTAGATAAGAGCCTGAAAATAGCTTTTATAAATATATTGAGAAAATCATAAGCATTATTAAGAGAAAAAGAAAAGTTTAATTTTAAAGACATGAATCAAACGTTTAGAGTTGAAAAATAAAATATCTGAAATAAAAGAACATTGATGGCATTAATAGCAGATTAGACCCAAGAAATGAAAGAATCAGTGAAATTAAAGACATAGCAATCAATGGTTATTTAAAATGAAGAACAGAGAAAAAAAATGAATAAAGTATCTATGAACTGAGGAATAATATCAAGCAGCATAACAAATATGAAATGAGTGCCACAAAAAGGAAGAGCAGAAAAGCTTTTACAGAATAGCTGAATATTTTCTATTTCACATAACATATAAAGATATCCAAGGAAGTAACCAAACCTAAGCAAGGTGAAAAAAACCTAAAACAAAAACAAAACAAGAAAAAAGGCAGAAAAAACCCTCAAAAGCACATTATAAACAAACTGCTGAACACTAGTGATAAGGAGAAAATCTTATAAGCAGAGAGGAAGACAAAACAAAAACAAATTGCATAGAGAGAAACAAAGGTAAGAACAGACGCAGACTTCTCATCAGAAATAATGCAGCCAGAAGACACATTGGAGCAGTATCTTTAAAGCACTAAAAACTGTCAACTTAAGTTCTTTATAGTCATCCGCTGGCATCTTCAGGGGGTGGGGGTGGGGGATTGGTTCCAGGACTTCCTCAGATACCAAAATCCGTGCATGCTTATGCAAAAGGCCATGGTACTCTGACAAAGCGTAGCTGCAGTTTTTGCATCCATAAATTCAACTAACCTTCATTTGAAAAGTTGGCCCTCTGTAACTACAGAATATTCAGGAAAAATACCTTTCAAAACGAAGGTGAAATAAAGGCTTTTTATCAACACTATAAGAAATGTTAATGAAATCCTTCAGGTACAAGAAATGCATACTAGATAGGAATTTGGATATACTTAACAGAATGCGAGTTAACATAAAAGATATTTTTATCCATTTAAAAAAATCCCTTTAAAAGATAATTAACTGTTTGAAGCAAATCTCACAACAATGCATATGTTTATGATATCTATAGAAGTAAAGTTTATGATACAGTAATAGCACAAGGGCCAGAAGCAGGGAAAATAAAAGTATATTGTTGTAAGGTATAACATATTTGAAGATAGACAATGGTATGTTAAAAATATATATTAAACCCTGCTGCAAATACCAAAAAAAAAGATATATTTGATAAGCCAAAAATGGAGATAATAAGATAGAATGTCTTTTCCATATACATTACTATATAAAATAAAAGATATTCCAATAAATCAAAATAGGGCAGGAAATGCAGAAAACAGAAATAAAGAACACAAAGAGGAAACAAACAACATAAAGGTAAACTCAAATCTAATCACATCAATAATTACATTAAATGTAAGTGATCTAAACACTCCAATTAAAGTGAGAATAAAAAAGTGAGACCCAACTACAAACATATGCAGTTCATAACCTATTTCAAATAAAGACACAGACAGGTTAAAGTTTGATATGTCATGATAATACAAATCAAAAGGAATTTAGAGTGGCTATATTAATATCAAACAAAGCATATTTCAGAGGTAAGAATATAACATTAAGAGGATACAACAATTCTGTATCTGTATACCTCTACAACTAAAGCTTCAAGGTATACAAAACAGAAATAAAAATAACAGTCAAAACAAACAAAACCACAATCATAGCCGAAGATTTCAACACTTATCTACTGTTCAATAGAATAAGTAGCAGAAAATCTGTCAGGATTCAGAAAGCTTGAACTATTAATCAATTACACCAAATTAATACATTTAGAACACTCCACCCATCAACAACAAAGATACCTACTCTTCCAATGTACTAGGAATATTTACCAAGATAGATCATGTGGTAGTCTAAATAATGGCACCCAAAGATATCCAGATCTTAATCTTTGGAACCTATGCATATTACCTTATTAGCAAAGCAGCACTACAGTGTAAGTTAGCGTATGAATCTCAAAAGCATAATTCTTAAAGAAGTCAGACACAAATGACTACAGACTTTAGGATTCCATTTATACTAAATTCTGGAAAAGTCAAACCTATAGTAATAGAAAGTAGAACAGTGTTTGCCAAAGGAGACTACTGCAAAAGGGACCTGAGTGACTTGTGGGAGGTCATGGTAATGTTCTATACAGAGTTGCATTAGTGTTTACATAACAATATACGTATGTTAAAACTCATCCAATTTACACTTAAAATCACTGAATTGTATAGTGTGTAAATTTATACCAATATACCAAACAAAAAAAGTACATTTCAAAAGAGTTTCAAATGAATTAAGGGACACATAAGTAAAGGTAGAATTTTACATTCTAATACAACAACATGACTATTCTTATTAGCGCTAAAAGACAATTTCTTCTTGGTAAAAAGTAATTGTCACATTTATAAAATTTGCATGATGAATCTACTATATAAAATCACACTTGCATATTATTGTAGTATATTCCCAAATTCATAGAACATTTTTAAAACAGAAGGAGTTAAGAAAAAGTAATTAGAAGAGTAGCTTTTTTGTGGATCTATAAAGGAAAAAAAATATCCAACAGGATATTAAAAAATTCATCCTTAAGAATAGAAAACACTTTCTAAAGCCAATTTCCTTGAAGATGTTTTTCTTTACATATATTGATGGAAAGGTGAAATGGTAGATTGAAGCCAGACATTGTTTTAAATTCTCACTTACTTGGATACAGAATATCAGCAGTCTCAAAGTCATTCACCTGGCAAATGGGCAGAAATGAGTCCCTTGACAATGAAGTAAAAAAAGAATATTACAAAGTATATTGCAAATTATATACTAAGCCATAGGTTATAAATATCTATTTTCAAAAAGAGATTTCTGGATATATTTGTCAATGTCAAAGGACAAAGCCAGAGTCTATTTTAATGCATAATCCTACGGCCCTAAAACCTATTTTTTCTGTTACTCATGTATTCATACAATACCGAGTTGTTGTTATAGATTCTAATAACAGCACACACTCCTGAAGATATACTCTTTAATAACACAAAGCCCTTCACAAAGATGGCAAATAATTTCAGATTTGCAACATCTTAGAACTTCAACTGAAAGCATTCTGAAAAAGTGCCAGAGGTGGAGGCAGTTGTTTGATGGAAGTCTACAATTTTGAATATTTATAGCATGTAATGAGAGGAAGATGGTAGAAATTCCACTCCCAAAGAAAATTATGTCATTAAGAAAGTTTAATATAATGTAAATATAAAGTTCAACAATGTAGAAGTGTCTTTACGTCTCTGACTAAGGCAACAAAATAATTCTGTACTCACAGATGAGTAAATAAATTGCTGAATGGTAAGAATCCTTCCATTAAATGTGGATACATGACTTCAGAATTCACTGGCATCTAAACGTAATAAATCACAAAATCTAAATTATATATTGATTAGACAACAAAAGAAAAATCTTCTATAGAAAAACTTAATCACAGATTAAATCAAATTAACTTATCATTAAATTAAAAATGGTTAAATAATAAAGATCCTAGTACAAAGCTAGAGTTGCCATCAAAATTAATAATGCTAGGTTCAGAGGGTAGTCAATATTTTTAAATAAGAAAAATGAAGGAGAAGTGGTTAGCATTTACTAAATATCACATATTGTGTTAGGCATTTCACATGTATTCTCTTCTAAATTTTAAAACAACCCTATTACATTCTGTTATCCATCCAAAGAAACTAGAAATTAACGAAGTTTCATAGCAAAAAAGTAGCAAAACCTTTGATTTTTAAACAAAATTCAAATATGCAATCATATTGGTGAGATATTTTTAGTTCATTTTTAGACAATACCCTAGGGATTTTGCAATAAAAATGAATTTCTTACTAGAAACACCTAATTTGCTATAAACTCAGTTGCCTCACTTCAACTTTTCAATCTTACTACATACCTGTTATGTTAATTTGGGAGTCCTTCCTGAGAAGAGAACAATATGAAGACTTTGCTGTTGCTTTTTACTGTCTCTGAAGACCAACCTATAAATTTGTGAGCAATTGCATAGCAACAACAATGTAGAAGTGTCTTTACGTCTCTGACTGTGGCAATGGTCTTATTGAAGCTATCACTATAAACGATTACTATGCCTAAGAGTCCTTTGCAAGTAACATTAATTTTATAAAAGTCTTAAATTTCTTAAAATCAAGAACTTCCTATCTTAAAAGCCAGTAAGCATTGTGAGCAGGAGAAATACAGCAAAAAACATATTTTGTATCATCTTAAACTCACCATGTAAAAATGTTCCAGTCGAATTCCATACACTATCTGTAAGACTCTCATGTAGATCATGTACAAGACTTCAGGCTACAATAGAAAAATAACTTTTCACACACTGATGTGTGATCCTAAAGCTCTATCACTATCATCACCATCATCCAATATTAGTCAATGAAAGCAGAGAAGAAAAAGACCACAAAATTACTCTATTTCCCTTGAAAGAGTCTTTAATTTTTCCCAATTTTAAAACACACAAACTTAGTTTGTTGGTATATAATAAGTGCTCAATAAGATAAGTTGTTTAAGAATAAGAGTAATTATATCTAAATCCAATCCAAGCAACCTGTCCACCCTAAGGAAGGGAAGAAGATAGGTTAGCTTTCAGAACTGGCAATCAGACATGTGGCAGAAGTAATGGCACACTACTTTTTAAAAAGACTTTTGATGTACTTTTTAAAAAGACCACAGAAACTTTGTTTGTTGCTGTGGATATTTAAAGTTTCCTAAGATTTAACCTTTAAGGAAACACTTGATCCAGGAGTGTACATTTAATAGGGTAATTAATACAGGATTTTTAAAATCTTATCTTCTAAATGAACAGCTCCCAAATGTTTTATAAAAGTCTTGAATTATAAAACAGCTTGTGAACCTGTTCTGACCCACATACAATTTTATTGGATGAGCAGTAAAATAAGAAATACAGAGAAAATGTGGTAATCTTTTCATAAAGCTAAATTTATTCAGTTTAAAGACCTATCAGATCAAAAAAATTGAGTTCTACATCATTAAACCAGGTTTCACTATGTTATCACTTCAAGATCAACACAGAAAACAGGAAGGAGACTTTGGGATTTTCTGTGACACATAAATAGTTCACTTTTGCATTTAATAAATAAAGATATAAGAAACAATGCCTGTCAAAACAAGTCAATTCCCCCTGGAGCATAATGCAAGAAAAATTAATAAGTAAGCTTCCGAAGAGAATTGTTTCTAAGTGCTTTTTTTTTGTGGTTGGAAACCACTTGGAATAAGTTCCTTCAATCTCTACCAATAAATGATATCCTCAGACCACCATTCCAATAATAATAAAAAATTTAATATACTTTAATATGGTTTAAAAGTTTTTTTCTTAATAAGAAAACGACCATATTAAAGAATTGAATCCTAAAGGGAATATAAAAGATGCCCCACATATAAACTTAATGTTATTTTAAAATTACTTGAGGTGAGAGATTTTCTCTGGATGAACATGACTAGCCTATATCAAATAGTATATGTGTTTCTTGACACACCGAAGAACTAATAGCTTACCTTATTCACAAATGTCATTATTCACATGAACACATAACCACATTTTACCTTTGGATTTGGATAAAGATCAATCTTGGAAAGATTTTTGCCATCAGCTCCTGTTAAGATCTTGTTGCGAATATGAACCAAAATCTCAGCTACATTATATCTGGGGAAAGACAGTGTTTCCATCCTGGGAGTTTCCTGCTAGGCTGAAGGAAGAAAAAAACTAAAGATCAGAAACACCCCATAATCAGTAGTTCTTATTATCCAAAACTGGTAAATGAAGTACAAAATTAACAACCAACGTTGAACCACTCACAGTAATGTTAACTAGCATCAAATACCCCACTAAAGTAAAAACAAATATGGATATGTGTATCCTAAAAACTTTTATTCTAAAGTGACACAGTCATTGCTATTTTTCCTCATGCTGTTCTTTCATAAGGAAAGGAGAACTAGTTGAATGGATAGACGGGAAACTATGTGCTTCTTTTTTGCATTTGCATGTCAGGTGACTTAACAAGACTAATTACTAGCAATATAGGGTAGAATTGTATTCTGATTTGACATCCTAGTCAATTCATACATAGTGAGATGGTTAGTAAGGTTAAAATGTACATAAAGAAGGAAGAAATAAATAAAGAATAGATGGCACAACTGGCAGGAATTCCTATCACCAAAGCCAGACCTTTAAAATAACAAAACCAGTTCAAATGTCCTCAGACAGTGAGTTATTCCTGTGTCCCCCGGAGTAGTAGTTCTTCAATTTTGTCACCCAGTGCACACAGGACAATGTTTGTAGGCAATTTTAGTTGTCAGAACAGGTGTGGGGATGCTACTGCAATCTAGTGAGTAGAGACCAGAGGTGAAAATAAACATCCTATAATGCAAAGGGTAGCCCCCCTCCCCCCCAGCAAAGAATTATCCAGTCCAAAATGCAATAATACTGCAGGTAAGAAAACTTGTCCTAGAACCTTGCACATAACTCTGTCATAATACTTGTTACAATTAAAGGATTTATGTTTATAGAATTTTGACACTACATTGTGTGATCCTAGTAGGCTAAGATCTTTTCATTTTCTTCCTCTCCTTATGACTGGCAGAAAAACAATAGTAAGAGGAGGAGCAGCAGCAATAGCAGCCGTTGTCTCAGCCATTTGTTAAATACCTGTTTAGTTACCACCAGGTCCTCTACTGTCCAGTGAAGCAGCACGATCCCAGAGAACCAATGCTCAATTATGCAAACAAAATGACATGGTCCACAAGTTTAGAAATCTATTTCTTTAGCCTCCTAATGTTTCTTTGAATACTAAGCTTAAAATGAAGTTCTGCCAACTTGCCTGACTTCTAATGAATAAAGAAAGCCATTCTTTTTTTTTTGGAGACAGAGTCTCACTTTGTCACCCCCAGTTGAGTGCCTTGGCGTCACAGCTTACAGCAACCTCCAGCTTTTGGGCTTAGGCGATTCTCTTGCCTCAGCCTCCCGAGTAGCTGGGACTACAGGCACCCGGCACAAGGCCCGGCTATTTTTTGTTGCAGTTTGGCGGGGCCAAGTTTGAACCCGCTACCCTCGGCATATGGGGCCGGCAGCCTACTCACTGAGCCACAGGTGCCACCCAAAGAAAGCCATTCTAAAAGATTATTAAATAACTTCTCAGTTCTGGCTGAACATTTGAAAACATCACAGAATTCACTAACTCTCAAGGCTACTTTTTCCTACTTTAGTAAGTCTCCCTACATTAGATAATTCTTCCTCATGGTGTATAGAAATAAGTTGTGTTATAATTTTACCTCCTGGTCCTATTTCTAGTCACTGCAACTAAATAGAATATATTTACATATATAGAATATGCTTATAAGACATCACTTTCAAACATGTAAAGAAAGCTATCACAAATTTGTCACACTCTCTCTTCTATAAGGTAAGTATAATTTCTTTACACAAGGCTGTCTTAACACCAAAATATTCCTTACATGATACTGTTTTAGAAACTTTACTATCCTGTTCACCTTCTTCTATTACATACTATTTTTGAAACTGGAGACCATAATCCTAAGTAAAGTATCTCAGGGATAGAAAACAATACCTGATATGTTGTCACTAATAAGTGAGAGCTCAGTTATGGGCACTCAAGGACACAAAGCACTATAAAGGACATAAGAAAGCAAAAAGGGGGGAGAAGGATACAAACTTATCTAGGGGTACAATGGGCACTATTCTGGTGAGGGGCACATCAAAAGCCCTGACTTAAGCATTATGCAAATGCTATTATCCTCTAACAAGAACAAACACTTGTAACCCCCTTAATGTTTGAAATATAAAAAATTAAAGCACATTATTTTGTTAAGTGTCTTCTTGAAATGCAATGCCCATACTGAACATGACACTCCATACAGGGTCTGCCTAGGGCAGAATATTAGTACAGCAGGCAATGGCCTCTGCTGATCTAGTCTACACGGTGTCCCAAAAATCTCCATACACAAGGAAACTTGCATACCAACAGATCTCTTGGAACGTGTTTGCCATGACCAGGGGAGAAGACTTCATATGTGTGTGTGGGTGCATCCATGCATGCGTGTGTGTGTGTGTGTGTGTGTGTGTAGAAAGAGGCGGCCAATGCATACAGAGTATTTTGTATATAAAGGTTCATTTAGCTACAATTTCCCATTTTCTCCATGTATGGCAACTTTTGGAACATCATAGCACTTACTGACAAATACATATTTATAATCAACTGAAACTGATATGATACTGTTTTAGAAATTTTACTATCCTGAACCTTTGTAAACATGACCCACTTCTATTAAGCCAGAATTTCCCTATGTTCTTCTCACATGATTAGTTACTTGAACCTTAATCAGGGATTTGTATTTTCTACCACAAAATTTCATAATTTCATTTTAGAGCTAGAATCTCTTGGAATCGAGATTTTGATGCATCACATATTATTTGCCCCTTTCTGCATAAATATGCATTCTATATTTTCACGTAAGTCATAGATTTATAATCTGTTGATAAAAGGACTAGGTCAAAGAAAGATTACAGAAAAAGTCACTTTTCCAAAGCAAGCTACACCTGAATTAAGATATGATCACTATAGAAAGCATACGTGTAAAATACCTTTATAACTGTTATTGCTCATCCCTCTCCTACTCTGCTACTGGATTAATCCTCATAAAACACCTCATGTATAACATAACATCTGCACAAATTAGTTACATTACTCATCTTACACACCATTATCAAATATTTTCTGGTTTCTTAAACCTTTAATAATCTAATGAACTTTCTGCTCAAAGTTAGTCTCCTAACTTTCCCACACTTCCAAAGTTTCCTTTAGGAATCTCCTCTAGTATCCAAATTCTACTACTCTTTCAAAGTACAATTCCAGTTCCAATTTATTCATTAATGTGTGTGTGAGAGAGAAGGCGATAAGAAGGAGAGACACTTTCCAACTCCATAGTTTGAGCTCTTAAGATGGGATTAAAATATACAAATCACTTAATATCTGTAAAGTGACCCTCTGACGCCTAGCAAGCAGCAGAGATAAACAGCGAATTACTCCTCTGGTTTCTCGTCTGCTTGCAATACCAGGATGCTGAGCACAGAAGGTACTATAAGAATATCTGTTAAATTTTACACGCTTCGTTTGGCTAATATAAACAAGTCTATGCAAATCATAATTCTACGAGACAGAGGTTAAACAAAAACCAACAGAAATAACTCCCAAGTTCAATGAATTAAGTAAAATCTTCTCTGAATTTGTAGAGAGTAAATTAGTCCTGTTAGGAACGCATAGTGACATACATACGCTGCTCTTTTTCTTTGACTTTTACATTAAGTATATTATGGCCTTTTGGTTCAGGGCTTTGGATTTGGTTAAGAAATGTTTACGCAATGGAGCACTGCAGAAGGTTGAGAAGCATCTGCAACCGAAAAATCCCCATTACCACTGCCCTTCCCAATAAGTAGTCTAACAAACGGACATAAACGCAACCTTAAATTGACCGATTTCAGGTCAAGTCTCGTCTTTTACACTTTATACTGCGCCAGACAACACCTATTAGTTTCCTAGGAACTGAGCTCAAGTTTTGTTCTGGGACTAAAATAAAACAAGGGGCTGCGGGCACGTACTCCACCTCCCAGGAGCTAGTTTCGTCAGCCTCCCCCCACAACGATGCACACAGGGCAAACACTGCAAGGCCAAGCGTCCCGACATCTGCCGCGCCCCTCAGCTTCCCTCGGTCCTCCCGCGCCCGTCCGCGCTCACCTACAGCAGGAGCCGCCCACAAGAAGGCGGCGAGTTCGGATAACAGGTACAGCAAAAAGCAAAACCCAGCAAACACTGACGGTTGCCACTTTTCAAACTTGCCGCCTCCTGCAGGAAGTCCCACCCCGTCCCGCCAACCCCGCTTCCGCCCGCGCCGGATGCCGGGAGGGCTCAAAAGACTCAAGGGGTGGGGTTTGATTTGGGATGGAGGGCGCTGGGCTGTTGACGGAACCGTTGTGAATGGAGTTGTCGTCTAGTCGGAACCTCAACTCTGCGGGAAGTGGGAGCGCTGAGGCCTAGAGAAAACCTCAAGGTGGGAGTTTAATCCAGCTGTGAGTGACTTCCGCTAAGGCAGCGAGTGTTTTCGGGGTCCGAGGTTTAGAGAGCACAAGCGAGTAGAGCAGAGTTTGCTAAGTTGAGGATAACAGAGACATGGACGTGGTGCTCTATCTCAATGAGACAGGGCTGTTATAGAGTCCCAAAGTAATGATAATTTGTTGAACGTTTATTATGAGCTACGTTCCGTGTTAGATGTCTGTAGGCATAATCATTTTTAGGATTCTCTAAAGCGGACATAAGAGGGAGAGGATAGACATTATCAGCCGCTCAAAAGAGGGCTCTGAATCGGAGAGAGCATGCAAATGACCCAAAGCTGCACACAACAGTTCACCAGTAACACAGCCAGGATGTAGACACAGATCCTCTGACTCTCTGTTCTTAAGATCAGTTTCGAGAGGTGGAAGAAACCTAAGAGTTCATCTGGTCAAATCCCCTCACTTTACAGGTAAGAAAACTAGATGCAAGGAGAAGTGTTTGTTCCAAGTCATACAATGAGTAGCACTGTCGAATAGAACCCAAGTCTCCTGATCTTAGCTTTTTCCTCTCTCAGCTCATCGCTCTGCACGTGAAACTCAAAAGTAAATTAGGAAAGTAGGTTTTTAGAAAACATCAGAGGTCAGCGAGGAAAGGAGAAAAAAGAGATCTTTCCCATTGGCACATGCCAGCTCAAATTGATTATCCTCCACTAAACTCTTATTTCCTTAGAAGCAGGGGTGGGGAGCACAGCTCTAGAGCACAGTTATTTGGATTTAAATCCTTGGCTACATCACTTACTACCTGTGCAGACTTAGGCCAGTTGATTAACCTAATGGAGCTGTTTTCTGCATCTGTAAGGTAATGGTGACAGTCCTATCTGGTTTATAAAGTGTGAGAAGGTTAACTGAATTAATTCATGTAAAGTGCCTGGCAAAATCTTGAGCATGATTAGCTGTTATTTTGACTATATTATTTGTACTTAGTATCTAGTAAAATGTCTTTTAAAAGGCAAGTGTGGTTGTGTGCAGTGGTCCACGCCTGTAATCCCAGTACTTTGGAAGTCTGAGGGAGGAGCATCACTTGAGGACAGGAGTTTGAGACCAGCTGGAGCAACATAGTGAGACCCAGACTCTACAAAAAAAAAAAAAAAAACTTTAAAACTTAATCAGGTGTGGTGGTGCATCTCTGTAGTCTCACAGAGAGAGAGGCTGAGGCAAGAGGATGGCCTGAACCCAGGAGGTTGAGGTTGTAGTAAGCTGTGATTGGACCACCACTCACTCCAGCCTATCTACAGAGACTCTGTCTCTTAAAAAAAAAAGTCGGCAACGGGCGTGCCTGTGGCTCAAAGGGGTAGGGCACTGACCCCAGATGCCGGAGGTGGCAGGTTCAAACCCAGCCCTGGCCAAAAACTGCAAAAAAAAAAGTCGGCAAGCGCTCAACAAATGTCTGTTGAGAGGCTAGATGATAAAAATAGTGATCTATATGATAGCCATGAATAGAACAGACCATGTAGAAAGAGAAAAATAAGATGAAGGAAGAAAAGAGCAAGACTCCATTTTATTGTCTTCAATAAAAAATGTTATTTGGGGGCGGCACCTGTGGCTCAGTGGGTAGGGCGCTGGCACCATTTACCAAGGGTGGCAGGTTCGAACCCAGCCCCGGCCAAATTGCAACAAAAAATAACGGGGCATTGTGGCGGGCGCCTGTAGTCCCAGCTACTCTGGAGGCTGAGGCAAGAGAATCACCTAAGCCCAGGAGTTGGAGGTTACTGTGAGCTGTGACACCCCGGCACTCTACTGAGGGTGATAAAGTGAGACTCTCTTAAAAAAAAATGTTATTTGGGTATTACTTTAACTATTGATATGACAAATTGATAATTACGCTAAAATTGAAATTATTTATGAAAATACTGAGTGTTTATTCAAGTTGTCTTAATTACAAGGGTAAATTTGAGTTTTTCAAAATTTGGTTGCCTGAACTCGTCATTGTGAGTTGTGGGATGGAAGAGCAGAATTCTCACCCAAGATTCTTTGAGTTTTGTCATCATAAAAGCACTAACTACTACAGAAAATTAAACTTCGTATTCTTTCTATTGTAGAATTATATTTTGATGCTCCTCTGCACTCTCATCTGCTATTCTGTTTCATTTTCCCTGTCTTCCCTTTCCAGACTGTACTGCTGGGTTTATCCATTTTCCTGTGCCCAGTGTCTCTGACCCAGGTGCATTCTACAACTTACAGTGATTTCTATTACAACAAACTTAACCACTTTCCTCAATCTCCTTCCCAGCCTCCTCTCTTTATTAGAAGGTGACCAGACTACTCTCAAAGGTTTTTTTAAAGCACTTAACACATTCATATGCATCTGCAGTTGGTTTTGCCTGTTCCTGTTCTAATTTTAATTCCCTGTTCCTTTTCTATATTGTACTTTAAGGGTCGCGCCTATGGCTCAGAGGAGTAGGGCGCTGGCCCCATATGCCAAAAGTGGCAGATTCAAACCCAGCCCTGGCCAAAAACTGCAGAAAAAAAAAAAAGCCTTATGAATATATTGCACTTTAAAGTCTGGGCAACAGACCTGTAAGGACTGAATGGATGTACCTTTGAGTAACGAGATGGAGATGTTCAGTGAGACTATAGCAGCCTGCTAGTGCTTTAAACAAATCTCTTTAAGTGATACAGGTTCCAAGTTGTTATTTCTGCTTTGTTTTTAGCAGATCAGATGATTCATTTTCTCTAATGTGGTAGAAATAGATGACCTTTTTTTGGAGAAAGAATCTTACTCTGTTGCCCATACTAGAGTTAAGTGGTGTCATCATAGCTCACAGCAACCTCAAACGCCTGAGTTCAAGTGATTCTTCTGCCCCAACCTCCCATATCTGAGACTACAGGCTCCCACCACAACACCAGGCTGATTTTTTCTAATTTTAGTAGAGATGGGGACCTCACTCTTGCTCAGGCCTATCTCAAACTCCTGAACTCAAGTGATCCTCTCATCTGAGTCTCCCAAGAGTGCTGGGATTAAAGGCATGAGCCACTGTGCCTGGCTGGAATAGGTCAACTATTAAGACTGGGTTCTATGCTCTACTTACCTTCAGGCACCCATTCATTTGAATAGAGATTCCCTAGGGCCATAGACATTTCCAGTACCCTCTTCCAAGTGAATTGAGAAAATTAAAGCCATCAGACAACGTATACCTTAACTTCCCCCACTTCCATCAATGCCACATTTATCTACCTCTCCTATTTGTCTAACTCAGAAGATAAAATGGAATTTCTCCACCAATGTTTTGACCCCCCTATTTTCTCTTTTTAGACTTCTCTACTACATAGGATATCATTTATTGGACCTTCCTTGAAACCTAACTCCTTTTGCTTGCCTTATTTTTGTCTGTTTGTCTCATGCTTCTGTGGAGTCTCCTGCTGTCCTTTAAATAGTATTTCTGAAAGTTTCAGTCTTGAATTGTTTTTCTGTCTGTATTTTCCCGTGGGGAAATAGCTACTCTCATTGTTTTAACCTATTTGCTCATGGATCCCAAAACTACTGCTATTCCTGACCTCGTCCTTCAAGTTAGGCATTTATTTTTTTATTTTTTTTATTTTATTATTATTATTATTTTTGCTTTGAAACAACAGAAATTTAATCTCCCACTGAACTGATAGCCAGGAATTTGAAATAAAGATGTTGGCAGTGTTGTTTCATTCTGGAGGCTCTAAAAGAGAATTTGTTCCATACTGGTGTTCTGAGCTTCTGGTGGCTGCCAGTATTCCTTGGTGTTCATTGGCCTGTAGACACGTGACTCCAATCTCTGCTTCCTTCTTCACATTACATTCTTCCCTATGTCTCTCCTCTTTTGTCTCTGATGAGGACACTGGCCATTGAATTCAGGGGCCACTTGGGTAATTGAGATTTTTAACTTAGTTGCATCTGCAAGGACACTTTTTCCAAATAAGGCCACAATAACAGGTATCTGGGTGATATACCATTCTGGGGGCCACCATTCAATCCACTACAGTGCTCCTTCCCCAAACTCCACAGAAATCAGGGTAATAGAAATTAAAAAAAATATCATGTAGACAAGAAAATATGCGAAGATTAAAAAGATGAGATAATTTCAAGATTTTAGAAGATAAAGAGTGATTATTATTTAATTTAGCAGAAGGTAGGAATTACACTTGGGTGCTAATAAGAAGCAACTCCAGGAAGGCTCAGGATCCAGAGATACTGGGGAGAGAAGGGAACACTTTTACACTGCTGGTGGGACTGCAAACTAGTACAACCTTTCTGGAAGGAAGTATGGAGAAACCTCAAAGCACTCAAGCTAGACCTCCCATTTGATCCTGCAATCTCATTACTGGGCATCTACCCAGAAGGAAAAAAAATCCTTTTATCATAAGGACACTTGTACTAGACTGTTTATTGCAGCTCAATTTACAATCGCCAAAATGTGGAAACAGCCTAAATGCCCACCAACCCAGGAATGGATTAACAAGCTGTGGTATATGTATACCGTGGAATACTATTCAGCTATTAAAAAAATGGAGACTTTACATCCTTCGTATTAACCTGGATGGACGTGGAAGACATTATTCTTAGTAAAGCATCACAAGAATGGAGAAGCATGAATCCTATGTACTCAATTTTTATATGAGGACAATTAATGACAATTAAGGTCATTATGGGGGGGAGGAAAAGCAGAAAGAGGGACTGAGGGAGGGGGGTGGGGCCTTGGTGTGTGCCACACTTTATGGGGGCAAGACATGATTGCAAGAGGAACTTTGCCTAACGATTGCAATCAGTGTAACCTGGCTTATTGTACCCTTAATGAATCCCCAGCAATAAAAAAAAAAAAAAGAAATCCCAAGTTAGGCATTTATTTTCTTCAGTTGGGAGGACTCGTGAGCCCTTCAAACTCTTAATTTATCCTTTCCTTTCATTTCTACTACTAATTCTACCTCCCCACCACCTTATGGCACCAAATCTCTTGTATGTAGCAGCCAGAATGACCAGTCTCAGATGGAAATTGACCATTTCACTTGCCTCCTTAAATTTCTACACCCTCTTCCACATTCTCCTTCAACCATAAGTCCAACTCCATAGCTTCATTTTCTAGGGTTTCCATCATCTTGCCACTGTTTCGCTTTCCAGTGTCATCTCCCATCATACCCACTTCCCATTCATGAGGCTCTTTTACACTTTGACACCTATTCTCATTCTTACTGACTATCTAGACTACCCTAATTTTCTTTGGCTAGTTCTTCCTTATCCTTACATATTTTTCAGAGGTCTTCCAAGGAGCCTTTCCTTATTATATAGTCCGAGTTACTTGACTTTTTTCCATGCTTTCTTGGCATTCATTTATTCATGCAAAAAATATTCATTGAGCCCTTATTTTGTGCCACTCAACTAAAGACTGGAAATATGATAGCGAATAAGAAAATTTGGTAATAACAAAATTAATAATAGCCTTGACAGATCTTATATTCTCATAGGGAAGGAAGACAAGGAATTTTTAAAAAGAAAAAGAAAAAGAAAGCAGTTCAGCCTGATTGATTTCATGTTTGAGAATAGCCAGGAATTTAAACGGTGAAGGTCATGTGTTCCAGATAGAGGTTAACAATGTTTATGAAGGCCTGGGCGTGAGATGAGAATACAGTCTATGGCAGTGGTTCTCAACCTTCCTAATGCTGCAACCCTTTCATACATTTCCTCATGTGGTGACCCCCCACCATAAAATTATTTTCGTTGCTACTTCATAACTGTAATTTTGCTACTGTTATGAATCATAATGTAAATACCTGATATGCTGGATGTATTTAGACGACCCCTGTGAAAGGGTCGTTCAACCCCCAAAGGGGTCTCGATCCACAGGTTGAGAACCACTGGTCTAGAGATTGAGACATTCTAGACAAAGCTGGAGAGGTAAATAGTGACCACCAGATAACGAAGAGTATTACTGATATAGAAGAGTTAAATCAGTTGAGTGGTTCAAACAGGATCAGGTTTGGATTTATATGATGAATCTGGCTCTCTGAGAATAATTAATTGAACAGTGGCACTACTAGTAGAAGGAGAGAAACCAATTTGGAGATGATTATAGTAAACAAGGGAAAAGAAGCTGTCACCCTTTCTAGGGTATTGCCTGTGTGGATGAAAATAGATGCCAGAAGAATTTAGGAAGGAGAAGTGGCAGAACTTGGTGACTGAATTGTGAAGGCAGAAATGGGAGAAATCAAGGATAGAATTCCATTAACAAGTTCTATTTGCTATCATGTATCCATAGCTTAGCGTAAGTCCTTACACTAAGGCTTCGTAAATAACTATGAATGAGTGAATGAATGTTCTGTCTTGAACACTTAGATAAATGGGGTGCCAGTCTCTGATTGAAGTAACATCGAGGCAAACTTACTTGAAAGTTGATGCAGTTTTTAGCATGTCTAGCTCAAGGTGCCTGTGGCAATAGGAAGAATGAATCTGAAATTCAAGAAGAGAGGTCTGAGATGAATGGATTCTTTGCGTACTTAAGTAAAGTTTATGCTATATTGAAATTATCTGTTTTGTGTCTGTTTCTACTATGCAAGGTTGACGCTTGGTGAACTTTGATTCCCTAGCACTTAACAACATGCCTGGCACAAACTGGACATCTAATCAGTGTTTGTTGTTAAACTGAACTACCTTTAAAATATGGTTTAAACATGGTGCATCTATCAGGAGAAAGTAATAGTAGTAGCCCCTGAGGAGGGAAACTGAGGGTCAAAGTGAAAAAGAAATGTTCTTTTTTATTATGTATACTTTGGCTCTTTTTTGCCATTTCCCCCCTTTGCTTACACTTCTATGAGAAATAAAAAGATGATAAAAAGTATCCTATCAATTTTGTGGACTTAAAACTGAAAACAATTCTCCAACTATGGTCTTGTCAGCATAGAATGGGATATTGCCTATTCAGCCATTAAAAAAGATGGAGACTTTACATCTTTTGTGTTAACATGGATGGAAGTGGAACACATTATTCTTAGTAAAGCGTCACAAGAATAGAGAAGCCAGAATCCTATGTACTCAATTCTGATATGAGGACAATTAATGACCTAGTACATGGTGGGGGTGAGTGGAGAGAGGGAAGATGGAGGGGTTGGGGAGGCATGGTGTGTGACACACCTTTTGGGGGTGGGACATAATTATGAGAGGGACATTACCTAACAAATGCAATCAGTGAAACCTGGTTCTTTGTACCCTCAATGAATCCCCAACAATAAAAAAAGGGGGGGATATTGCACTTCAATGCTATGAAATCATATTAGCATTTTTGGCCACGTCACATTATTGATTGATTTACAAATTCTATAGTTGTGACATTGATGCTATCATTCAGTTCACTTATGTGAATCACGAATAATATTTACTGATGTCTTAAAAATATGACTAACCAGGAATAGTAGGCCAAAGTGAAATTACAGACATTTAGTTTCTATTTAGAGCATGTGACAGAAAATCTCTGACATTACATACTGTAGTGTGAGCTATAGGTAAGAACTACAAAAGAAAAGGAGTAGTATAGTTTTATATTTACGTAATATTTCATGAAAAGAAATAGTGATGTATCTTCTCAGCCACCGTGTTTGGCTTGCTGACATTATAGGCAACATTTAATATGCAAAACTATATTTGCAAGTATTAGAATATCCTTCACATATCTTAACTGTAATGAATTATGAGTGAATAAGTAAAAATGTATAGTTTTATATATTTTTGAATCGTGTATAATTTAATATAAATGGCGCCATAGATAATACTGAAAATACCCTATTATTAAATAAAATGATAAATTCTAGTAACTTTTTATATGTACAGCATATTCACTGGGTGGCACTGTTGCACTGATGTTAACCTTACACATTTTGAAAGTTTTATTTCATTTTCCTTTACATAAGTAAACAGAATTAGAGTGACAAACAGGGTGAACATAATGTTCTAGGTGAAAAAAAATTAGATTCTAAATTTATTGGCTTTAAAATACATGTTTAGAGTTCAAGCTTAAAAAGAAAAATAGCTTTGACTTCAAAGTAGCTATGCTTTTTGTTACCCTTTAATCTTTCCAGGCCTGTTAATTAATCCGCTTAGTTCCTCAGTTCTGTCCCTTTTTATTAGTGGTTTTGAGAACTGAGCTATGTATTTGCAGTAGTGTAAACAGTATCTTTGTTAAAAAGTCAAGTGGGATTTGTAGTTTAGAACCATAAAATAACCATCGTTTGTTAAACTGTGATAAGCTTTAAGGAAGCAAGACATTGGTGTGTTACACTCCAACCCCTCTAGGATCTTTTCTCAAACTTTCACATCAAGCTATATTAATGTTGTTAGTACAAAGAATCTTAGGATTTATTAGCTCAAACTGGAAATTGCTAAAAATATTTGTCCAATGTGACATTTTTATTTTCATCCAATTTTTATATCCTGTGTTGTTTTCACTTATTTCAAGGGAGTTAATGAGTACCTCAGGAAAAAAAAACTGTATTCTCATTTTTGAATTAGTTACGTGTGTTTTAGAAAAGTGTCTTCAGGCTGCTATAACAAAATGCCATAAACCAGGTAGCTAATAACCCAACAGAAATTTATTTCATACAGTTCTGGAGGCTGGAAAGTCCATGATTAACACTCTGGCAGATTTGATGTCTGGTCAGATCCCGCTTTCTGGTTCATAAATGGCACCTTCCGTGTCTTTCACTCTTGGGCCTCTATGAGAGAACTAATCCCATTCAGGAGGTCTTCACTGTCATTAATTAATCACTTTCCAGAGGCCTCACTATGTAATAACATCACCTTGGGAGTTAGGATTTCAACATATAAATTTAGGGGGAAGAACATTCACACCATAGCAGAAGAAGTTAAAAAATGAAACCAATAACCATATGTCTGGATGCAGTGGCTCACTCACTCCTGTAATCCCAGAACTTTGGGAGGCCAAAGCAGGAGGATCACTTGAGTACAGGAGTTTGAGATCAGCCTGGGCACATAGCAAGACCCTAGCTCTACAAGAATTAAGGACAAAATAGCCAGATGTGGTGGTGTATGCCTGTAGTCCTAACTACTCAGGAAGCTGAGGAGCCCAGGAGTTCAGTGCTGCAGTGAGCTATAATACCATTCCTGCACTCCAGCCTGAGCAACAGAGCAAGACCCTGTCTCTTAAAAAAAGAAAATGATTAAACTTAGTGAGGAAGGCATGTCAAAAGCCAACATAGGCCAGAAGCGAGGCCTCTTGTGCCAAACAGATAGCCAAGGTGTGATGCAAAGGAAAAGTTCTTGAAGGAAATTAACACCCAAATTATAAGAAAGCACAGCAGCCTTATTGCTGATATGGGGAAAGTTTTAGTGGTCTGATGGAAGATTAAATCAGCCACAACTTTATTCTCTCAAACCAAATCCTAACCCAGAGCAAGGCTCTCAGTCTCTTCAATTCTATGATGTGTGAGAGGTGAGGAAGCTGCAGAATAAATTGAACCTAGCAGAGGTTGAAGGAGAGAAGCCATCTCTATAACACAAAAGTGCAAGTTGCAGCAGCAAGTGTTAACGTAGAAGCTGCAGCAAATTATTCAAAAGATCTAGCTAGAATTATTGGTGAAGGTGGCTACAATAAACATTCCGTAGGGTATAGTTGTCATAGATAGTGATTCCTGTGATGAATCTAGGCAAAGTAAATCGAAAACCTTTTGGAAAAGATTTGCCAGTCTGGATGTTGTAATTCACGGGAGGAGATCAAAATATCAACATTTATAGGAGTTTGGAAAAAGTTGATTCCAACCTTCATGGATGACTTTGAAAGGGTTCAAGATTAGTGGAGAAAGTCACTGCAGATGTAATGGAAATAACAGGAGATCTAGAATTAAAAGTAGAGTCTAAGCGGGGCATGGTGGCTCACACCTGTAATCCTAGCCCTCTGGGAAGCTGAGGCAGGTGGATTGCTTGAACTCAGGAGTTTGAGACTAGCCTAAGCAAGAGTGAGATCTTGTCTCTACAAAAAAAAAGTAAGTTAAAATAAAATAGAAAAACTAGCCGGGTCTTGTGACAGGCATCTGTAGTCCCAGCTACTTGGGAGGCTGAGACAAGAGGATCACTTAATCCCAGGAGTTTGAGGTTGCTGAGAGCTATGATGCCATGGCCCTCTATCCAGGGAAAACTCCTGAGTGAGACTTTGTCTCGAAAAAAAGAAAAGAAAAGAAAAAGAAAAAAAGTAGAGCCTAAAGATGTGATGGAATTTCTGCAATCTCATGATCAAACTTGAAGGAATGAGTTGCCCTGGAGGGTTGTGCAAAGAAAGTTGTTTCTTGAGATGGAATCTACTCCTGGTGAAGATGCTATGAACATTGTTAAAATGAGAACAAAGGATTTAGACTATGGCAAAATTTAGTTGATAAAGTAACAGCAGAGTTTGAGAAGATTCACTCCAATTTTAAAAGAAGTTCTGTGGGTAAAAGGTTGTCAAAGAGCATCATATGCTGGTGAGAAATCATCCATGAAAGGAACAGTCAATGTGACCAATTTCATTGTTTTAAGAAATTTCCACAGCCACTACAGTCTTCAGCAACCACCACTCTTACTATTTAGTAGTTGTCAACATCAAGGAAAGTCCTTCTATCAGCAAAAAGATTGCTACTCATTGAAGACTCATAGTCTAGTGTAAACATAACTTTGATATTTATTAAGAAAACAAAAGGATGGTGCAACTTTAGGCAATACTCAGCTTTATCGAAATATTCCCTTTATTGTGGTAGTCTGGAACTAAACACAGTCTGAGTATGGTTGTACTCAATTATATCATATTTTTTTTTTATCTTATATTGTTTTTGAGTCATTTCATGCAGATAAATTAGATTATCTTAATTAAATTGCAAAACCTTTAAAGTCAGGAACTGAGTCCTCTTCTTTGGACTTTGCACACCTGTTAACAATGATCCATGGACATTATTTAATCTGTGAACTTGTTTTGGTCCCTGATGAAGTTTTGTTAATTTAAATGTGAAAAATAGGAACAGCAAGTTTTTCATAAAGCTCAATTTATTAGATTTAAAAAACAGTTTAATATTATCAAATTATCATTTATTTTTGAAGATGATTATAACAGACAATATTTTTTTAATGTCTCTATTTATAAAAGTACAACCTTGTTAATCCTGTGTCATTGCCTAACTTTTCCTTGAACTAATTCAAATAACCCAGAAGTCAGAGCATCACTGACTAATGGTTCTTTGCAAAACGCACACTAGCATCACGTAGTATGTAAGTCGTGAATAACTTTCCTGGTAACTCACTTGTGCTGCATAGGTCATTTATTCATTAAGTTCCAGTTGAGTATGAATTCAATTTAATATTATTGCAGTAAATATTAGTATTAAAAACATGCAGTAAACATGGAAATAGGGAGGGGGGTTTAATTCTTTTTCAGTGTAGCCCAATTTCGGTAGTGAAGTGACTAACCTGAACTAATACATAAAAAAGTAAGAATCACTTGAGAATCATTCCCAAAGAAAAATTTCTTAAAATGTGGTGCACTGCTGACTTGTGTAAAACTTATGTGTGATGCTGACCTTGTTTGAAATGAAAATTCTTGAACCCCACCCACAAACCAACTGAATCAGGATCTCTGGGTTTAAGACCTTTAAACTAGCACTTTAAAGTAGTTCCCCAAAATCAGATGCAGGTGGTCCACCTGCAAAACTGCTAATGCAGCAGATGAATACAGATCTAGGTTTCATTCTCCATTCTGCCAGTTACAGGTGATTGTTTTCAGGGAAGATTACCAGACATGCTCAATTTAGTCTCGTATACAATATGGCTAATAAGTCTGCTGAGATAAAGGTTAGATGAGACAGTGAGTGTAAAGCAGTGGTACAATGAGGGTGGTTAATAAATGTTAGTTTCTTTTCCTGCCTTTGAAATCCCCCTTGTACTTCAATCCTATAGTTGAACAAATTGTGTGTTTGTAAAGTCCTTTTTTTTTTTTTTTAATTACTCTTGAAGCCAAGGTCATGTCATTCACGTTTAGTTGCAGAAATGTCAGAGTTTCCTTTTTTTTTTTTTTTTTTTGCAGTTTTTGGCCGGGGCTGGGTTTGAATCTGCCACCTCCTCCTCTGGCATATGGGGTCGGCGCCCTAACCCTTTGAGCCACAGGCCCCACCCAAGTGTTGGAGTTTCTTAATCCCCAGGTTTCTGCTTTATCCATTCTTACCAGTAGTAGTAAATGGAAGGATTGGGGGGCTGGAAAATATTCCAGTATTGATTTCCTACTTAGTAAAGTGAGAGGCTTTTTCTAGGTGACTTGATAAGTCCTTTCTGATTCAAAAGATAATAATAAAATTCTCATTTTTATTTCAGAAATAAAAGACTTAAGTTTTCTCCAACTATTTACCACTTTGCCAATCTAGAATCCTACGTTTATATGGGACAAAATTATTTCAGAGAAAATAATAAGTATATGGTCTACTAGAATAAGTTTTTCCTTGCCTCATCTTTTGGGGTCAGAAAAGGGGTGTGGTAAGGAGAGATAGCAGGAGCTAGAAAGCTAAGGGTGGGAAATGGGGCTTTGAGTGGCCTCCCCAAATCAGAATCCCTGCAGCCATTCTCTCTATCTTAGCTCTACCCCTTATAGAAGTTTCTCCCAAGAAGGAACTGAGTTCTTTTTATACATGAATTCAGAAATTGAGAGATTAGGAATTGCACAAATGGTGCATTAGTTTACTAGGCCTGCCATAACAAGCACCACAGACCTGATGACTTAAACAACAGAAATTCACTGTTTCACAGCCCTGAAGGCTAGAAGTGTAAGGCCAATGTGTCTGCTGGGTAGGTTTCTTCAGAGGGGGGTGAGGACAAATCTGTCCCATTCTTGTCCCCTCGCTTCTGGCACTTTGCTGGTGATCTTTGGCATTTCATAGCTTGTAGATGTACCACCTCAATCTCTGCCTTCATCTTCACATGGCCTTCTCCCTGTGTGTGTTTCTGTATACAAATCTCCATTTTTTATAAGGACACCAGTAATTGCATTAAGGCCCACCCTAACGACCTCATTTTAAGTTGATTACATCTACAACAACCCTATTTCCAAATAAGGTCACCCTCTAAAGTATTAGGGGTTAGGACTTCAACATATCTCTTTCGGAGAACACAATTTAACCCATAAAATATGGTTCATAGTATCATGAGCCAAAAGCCTTCCTGGGCAGCATCAATAAATATCCTGAAGGCTCAAGCCAGGACAAATGTGCCAGCTTTCCTCAGAGCAAAATACAGTCCCTGGATTTTTATCTCCTTTTAAAATTGCATACTAATTACTTACTGTTTTTATGTTACCAATGTCCTTTGAGTGTAGCATGCTGAGTACATGTGATTTGTTTCATTTTTCCTAGAAATAACTCTTAACAAGCACTGTCTGGAAATCTTCAGAGTGGGAAGAAAAAGAAAACAGCAAGTTAATTGAATTGGTGACACTTCAGATGTCTCACAGAGGAGAATAAGTTTCCATTCAACAGAAGATCATCTGATTTAAGCAGCACTGACAGTGTTGGTGGATTTTAAACCTAAGATAAAACTGAAATAAGAGTAACAGAGTGATAGTTTAGAAACAAATTTAAAATGTGCCAAAGCCCCAAACTGCCAATAACATGATAGTTTTCTAATAGTGAAAATGTTTGTTTTGAGATGCACAGCCAAGTTGCCAACGATCCCTCTTCTAGAGTCCTTATCAGTTCTGTAGGTGGCTATGTACCAGCATCCTCAGAAGCACAGTTTGTGGCCTCACCCCCAGCTGACCTCTGAGGATGACTGAGCCTACCTAAGAAGAGCTGTCTGAGGGGACAGTCAGCTGGGGTGGGAGTGCAGCAAGACAGTCACGGTAGATAGGGATGCCAATAAAAGGGAGTTCATCTTGTTCCTAGCTGATCTGTAGGAAGTATGGCCCACCGTAGAGCTCCCATGGGAATACAATGGAGTATGGTAAAAGAATTCTTAGGGCAGCTTGACAAGGAATTTGAGAGAAGAGCATGTTTGTAATCATGGAGGAAAGTGCCTATTTCTGGTTTAGATATTTTAAAGTCAGGAGGCTTACTAGCATAGGCTATATTGGTAGGGTGTTAAAGCACCAAAGCAAAGAATACGTCTATTAGAATCAATCATTTCTGAAGCTCCATGTGAAAGGATACAGTCGTTGGTGTCAGGTGCATAATCTGTAAAGCAGCTCATGCGGGGCCCAGAGGGAGCCCTACCTAGAAAAAATATGCAGCAGAACTGGAGGGAGACTAGCGACAGGACAACTGGACACCTCTCCAAGAAGCTGTTCTGTCCCTGCAGAGACCACCGCATCAGAAGCCATCAGGAAAGGACACAGCCATTCCAAGCCAGGACGATTTCAGAAATGCCTTACGCCACGTGGTCCAGCATATGGATTTTTTGTAAGATGATCTCTGATTCTCTAATCCCTCTTCCCATTCCCCAACTTCAGAAAAAATAGACCTAGAAAGAGAGAAGGAAGGAGTGGGAGAACCTGCCCTGTTTCACTCTCTCCCCTCCTGTTTTAAATGGAGCAAGTCTGTTTTGATCATTAAAAGTGACCAGAAAATTATAGAATCTTTCCAAGATGTCATCAAAGAAAATAAGAGAGGTTTAAGATAGCATAGAGACAATAATTAGAAGAAATGAAACATCTAGGGTCAGTAATGATCTGCCTTATAAACACTCCTGAACTGATAATAATCCTGTTCTCAGAAGAGTTCATCAAGGTTGAAATGCTAGACATAACTGAAGACTACTTGTTAAACCAAGACCTAAAAACCTTCCTTGTTGACTAGTCTCAATGTTTGGCCCTCTACTCATTAAAGAATCATTGTATTGCTATTAAATATCTAGGAATTCCTGTTTAAATAAAATTTTAAAATATTTAACAAATATATATTGACTGCTTATTATTAGGCATGTACTTTATTAGACGTTGGCAGTATAAATATGAAGAAGGCATGTTGTGTGTATTTATAAATAGCTAAAAGCAGTACTATACCAGAGGGTGGATAGAAGTGTGGTGATAGCTTCCAAGAGGAAGCAGTTAACCTTGTAAATCAGCAGAGTCTTCACAAAAAGTGAAGAACTATGACATTAGTTCTGGTTCTTGGAGGAGATGCATATTAAGCCTATCGAATCCATGTTAGCCTTTAACAACTTTGCTTAGGTTAGTTTATCAGGTTGTTTTTCCATCTGACTATTAGATGAGACCAGGGCAGGAAAGGTCTGATAAAGGGAAGGAGAAGTGCCAGAGAGAGAAAGTCTTGCAAGGAAAGAGGCCTGGCTGGCAGGGCTCTCTGAGTGCCCTAAGTGGGGGTATCAGGCATGGAGGGAAGAGAAGAGCAGCCAGGAGTGGGGCGAATCAAAATTGTGACCTAGATATTTTACAGGCATCTTCCCTGGCTCTATGAATATATTTCAGGGATCATTTTATCATCACATTTCATTTAGCACGCAGGGTTGATCGGACAGACAAGGCAGTCAGTGACTCTTGAGACTTAATAATTTGAGACAATGTGTACAAATGTGTACAGCCGTAGATCAGTAAAACGGCTGATTGAGCTACTAAGGCCAGCCTTGACATGAATAAATTGAGCAAATACAGAAGTACAGTTCACATATACAAAAGTTCTCTTCATTCTTGTAGGTCTCTGAGGCTTGGTGATCTATTTTTTATTTTTAAAAGTTTCAGTTTTGGTACTCAATTTTTATATGAGGACAATTAATGACACGGTGGGGGTAGGGGAGAAAAGAGAGAGAAATAAGGCAGGAGGAGGGGCGAAAGGAAGAGCAGAGAGAGGGAAGGAGGGAGGGGGATGGGGTCTTGGTCTTACCTTACAGAATTGTAAGAGGGACTTTACCTAACAAATGCAATCATTGTAACCTGGTTTCTTGTAACCTCAATGAATCCCCAACAATAAATTTTTTAAAAAATTAAAAAATTTTTTAAAAAGTTCGTTTGATAGTTGAACATTAGTTAGTTGTGTGATTTGGAGAGGTCTCTGAGAGATCCTCTTTTTTTTTCCCCTTTTTAATAATCCTAAAACTACAAGATTGCTAAATTACCACTGCAAACCTTTCCAAAACTATCTATAATTTGTGACTATTGGAATGTACTTCAATCTGTGCTGATGATGCTGTAGTCTCAGATTCGGAGCACTTAGATGAAATTCATTCATTTAAAAACTATTTGGTAAGTGTCTATCAAGAGGATTGCCAGATAAAATATAGAACACTTAGTTAAATGTGAATTTCAGGTAAGGAATGGAGATTTTTTTAATAGAAATATGTTTCATGTAACATTTGGTATGAAAAATAAAATACATTAAAGTTATTTTTTCTCCCTTTGAAATTCAAATTTGACTATCTATGCTTTTAAACATTTTTTTTCTAAATCTAGCATCTTCACTTCTCTGTTAACTTCTAATACAGAAGCTAGGCTCTGTGGAAGATAAAACATAGATCTTGACCTCAGGTCTAGAGGGCGAAATGAGATTCAAATATGAATAACAATACTACAAACTGAAAAGTGGTAAGTTCACTAGAAATATACTGGGAGATTATTATGAAGTTCACAGGAGAGAGAAATTACTTTCAGCCACAAACAAGGGAAGCTTCAGTGGCTTCAGTGGCTGCAGAATTAAGGTAGGTGAGTGTAGTGGGGGAAGAAGGAAGGGGATGCCTAGCAGAGTGAAGGCCTGGAGGTGGGACAACACGGAGGAAGAGAGGACACCTAGGCATTTGGTTTGCCCATGGCCAGGGTGGTGAAGGGAAATAATAGTAAAAGAGATTGGAAAAGTAAGGCAGGGTCATCCCAGTACACCCTGGCTGGAGACCTCAGGAGGGATGGAGGCTGGAAGTCTGAGTAGGCTAAGGAGTTTGACTTAATGCTTGGTTCAGGGCGACACTGCACACCATGAGCAACCTGGGAGAGTGTGAAGAATCATTTCAAACTGCTGGGCATGCTGGCTCATACCTGTAACCTCAGTATGTTGGGAGGCCAAGTCAGGAAGGTCACTTGAGACCAGAAGTTCAAGACCAGCCTGGATAACATAGTAAGACCTCATCCATACAAAAAAATACTTTAAAAATTAGCCGGGTATGGTGACACATGCTAGAATGAGAACCCTGTCTCTTAAAAAATAAAAATTAATAAAAATTAAAAAATTAAAAAAAATATCATCCCAAACTAATGACATCTAGGAAAAACATGGGCCATTAGCGTTGTCTTTAACACATATCTTAAGAAATGTATTAGATAGAGAGGAAATTTGATAAAGTGGAAAAATCATACATGAGCTTAGGTGTGAAAAGATTTTTTTTTTTTTGAGACAGAATCTCACTTTATTGCATCTGGTAGAGTGCTATGGCATCATAGCTCAGAGCAACCTCAAACTCTGGGGCTCAAGCAGTCCTCTTGCCTCAGCCTCCCAAGTAGCTGGGACTGTAGGTGCCTACCATAAGACCCAGCTATTTTTTAAGAGATGCAGTCTCACTCTTGCCCAGGCTGGTCTCAAACTCCTGAGCTCAAGCAATCCACCCACTTCTACCTCTCAGAGTGCTAGGATTATGCTGTGAAAAGATTCTTGATTTCAAATCCACAATCTCCCTCTATATGATATTAAGTTATTTCCTGTTCCTGAAACTCATATTGCTTATATACAAGGTACCATAAAGTTCATGTATAAAAAAGACTAACAATGTTCTTGTTTTGCTTGGAAATTATAAATAAGTACCACCATGCACCTGGCACACAGTAGGAGTACACTAAATGCTAATTACCACATATTGTTTACTTACTACTTATTCCCCTCTAGTCTCCAGAATATCTTTTTTTATTTTTAGAGACAGGGTCTCATTCTATCCCCCAGGTTAGAGTGCAGGGGCATGATCACAGCTGACTGTGACCTGCAACTCCTAGGCTCAAACAATCCTCCTACCTCAGCCTCCTTAGTAGCTAGGACTATAGGGATGTATCACGACACCCAGGGTCTTACTCTGTTGTCCAAGCTGGTCTCAAACTTCTGGCCTCAAAGGATCCTCCCTCCTCAGACTCCCAAAGTGCTGGGATTACAGACAGGAGCCACTATGCTTGGCCAGAAAACTTTATTTCATAATGTTCATTTTATCAGAAGTTCTTTTATGACTATATGTGTATATAATATGTGAGCCTCTAAGTTGACCACCCAAAAGACAAACTGGTCAACATATGGAGATTGTCAACATAAGGAACTAGGCCTACTATACTGACATGTGTATGTAGTGCATGTCCAGTCTATGAAAATTAGGTCAACTTAAGAAGACAGTAAATGTAGGGAGATGATCAACTATGGAGGTTCTACCATATTCATTTTTCTCTTTATAAAGAAATAAATCCTTTTAAAAATAAAGAACAGCATACCTATTTGGACTGAAAAAAAGAAACTGCAAAAACCAAAAGCCAAGATTTAGAAATTGATTCCCTCAAAACCAAAGAAAGCTGTATTTTCTTCCTAATTTAAAAGTCACGTGGTTAAACTGGGAAACCTGGGAAGAGCTTGGGAGTCTTCACATAGTTAGGAATTGAAAGCAGACCTTTCTACCTAATAATCTACTTGCCCAAACAGTGTAAAAATTAGATTACTGACTAAGTAAACCAAGCAGTCTCGTGGATGGCGGCTCATACCTGTAATCCTACCACTCAGGGAGGTCAAGGCAAGTAGATTGCTGGAGCTCAGGAGTTTGAGACAAACCTGAACAAGAGTAAGACCCCATCTCTAAAAATAGCTGGGCATTGTGGCAGGTGCCTATAGTCCCAGCTATTTGGGAGACTGAGGCAAGAGGATCACTTGAGCCCAAGAGTTTGAGGTTGCTGTGACCTATGACACTACAGCATTCTACCAAAGGCAACAAAGTGAGACTGTCTCGAAAACAAAACAAAACAAAATGCAAAAAACAAAACAAAAAGCCATGAATATCTAGGCTGAATGTCTGGGAACAATGAGATGATTAGGCTGTTTTAGAACCTGGCTCTCTTTTGTTTGGGTGGCCTCCACCTGCAAGAGGACATGCTCCCATTCAGGTGGGTCTGAGGTGAGAATCACAGAGACCATTGTCTTCCATCCCTTCTTTTTTCCAAGCCTTAGAGAACCATATGATTCACTAATATCAATCACACTTCAGGCAGGAGATATCAGAATAATCCCATCTTTTCTGCTCCTCTTCCTGCCTTGCTAGAAAAGAAATTTTACTGCTTACCTTGAGAAACCTCAAAGTTAAACACAATAAATATAAATGGTAGATGGTGCTAGTATTAAAAGCTGTAAAGTTGAAAATCAGACTAATATTCTGGAGTAACATGCTCTTTTTAAGAGAAAACATATGATTTATTTTAGAGAGGTTTATTTCTGCTACCTCCCCAAAATATTCCAAAAATAATGTCATTATTATTTTATTCTGTCAGAATAAAATTTTAACTTAAAACACTGGGGGCACCATTGGTGAAAGAAAATTATATATATGTTTGTCTTTCAGTTAGGAAAGGACGATATCTCCTCAGTCAAAAGGACAGAGTAGTGATTTCTCCTCAGAAGCTATGTAACTGGCCACAAGAATACAGACTGTTATTTCTCATAATCTTTCATCCTAGTGACTCAAAGACAATTTCCCTCCAGGAGAAAACACCCCTGTGTTTGTTTTCCAGTTACTTTTAATACAGAACGGGACCTTACATACATAATCTGCTTCTGGCCTTTCAAAGCATTTTCTCACATTTCTCTATCATAGTAACAACCCTGTGTTTGTATTTGTATCCTCATTTTAGAAATGACACAGCTGAGATACACAGAGATTAAGAGATCTCTATAATATACTTAGCCTGTAGCAGCAGAACTAAGGAAAAACCAAAAAACTCTGCCGCAGACCCCCTCTATGTTCCTTTCCTGCCCTCTTAGTTCATTATTGCTCTTTTATGGCATTGTAGAAGCCCTACAAATTTGGAAAAGATATGCAAGCAGTAGTAAGGCATTAAGGTGCCATTCCTCAACTTGTTTCCCCACAGCCTTTTCCTCCAAGTACATAAAATCTATGGCAATAAACACAAAAGAAGACCAGCATTTTAAACACTTAACTGTTGGGCCAAGACTGGTGGCTCATGCCTATAATGTCAGTACTTTGGGAGTCTAAAGTAGGAAGATCACTTGAGACCAGGAATTTGAGGTTACAGGGAGCTGCGATGGCCACTACACTCCAGCCTGAGCAACAGAGTAAGACCCTTTCTCTTAGAAAATTAAAAATAAAGCAAAGACAAAAAACACTAACTTGATGCTCAAATTTATTTCTACTATAGTTGTACAACTGCACTATCAACTTAGATTGTATGTTTCAAAGGTCTATACTAGTCAGATCCTTTTTTTATCCTTCCTGTGCCTCCCCAAATGTGTCACGTTGGTATGTTAATAACTTTGAACAGAAGACACTTGGGAAACATCAAATAAAGGAAAGAGCTCTTTATGAACTGTGAAGTCTGTGATCTGCCTAAAGGCAACTCCTCCAAAAAGAACAGTTGTCATGGATCTTGTCTGTGAACCTCATCAATGAGGGAAGATTAACTCACAGGAGAAGCGATACTGTACCCAGATAGACTTTTTCACAAACTTCACTATCCCCTATTTCTTCTTCTATTTATTTATTTATTTTGAGACAGGTCTCATGCTATTGCCTAAAGTTCATGGTTCACTGAAGCCTCAAACTCCTGGGCTCAAGGGACCCTGCCATCTCAGTCTCCCAAAGTGCTGGGATTACAGGATACCTACTTTGATGAGTTCCTCCAAGACAACTTTTATTACCTGAGGGACTTTACTTACATAACAAGACCACCTTAGTTCACTGTGTATTTCCTCCACTTACCTTCCCACAACTTCTGTCACCATCAAAAGGCCCAAGCCCCTAGTCCTTTATTGAGCTCAAGATATTACGAAAACTTCAATCATCTGGCCCTTTAAGAGTCCCATCTTTTGTGGGACTCCTCTGTGTATATGCACATAATTAAAATGGTTTTTCTCCTATTAAGCTGTCTACTGTCAGTTTATTTTATAGACCCAGTTAATGAAACGTCATAAGGTAGAGAGGAAATTTTCAATTTTCTCCCTCATACACAGTTTAAGAGTAATTTGGGATTTAATTTATTGTTTTATATTATTACTTATTGTTATAAATGTATATACACATATGTATATGCATGCACATGTCTTATTACTCTATCACACCAAATGAAGTGATACGCACATATACATGTTTTATATTCCTATGTTTTGTTTCTATTCCATCCCTTGCACTGTGCCTTGCAAACTGCTAGTGCTCAAAAAATAATTTGTCATCTCAATCAAAAAGGAAATGACAGAAATGAAAAGTCCCATAAACTTATCAATATTAAACAATAGTGACAGTGTTTCAGAGAAATAAGTCAACAGTTTCTAAGCAAAACCAATCTTGGAGATCCTCTCTCATGACTTAGCAGTCAACAATTCCCAGCTCAAAAAATTTAAACACATAAAACATTACTTTTATTTTTATAAATGTCTTCAAAATAATTTGTTCAGTTATATTTGAATTATGCTTTTATGAAACTACTGGGAATATATTTGTTCTTGTAGAGAAGGAAAAATTGTTTGCTCTCTCCTCTTCATAGTTCTTAATTGGGATTTCCTGTAACAAAAGACAGGTTAACAAACAGAATTTTATAAACATGTGTACATGAGAGAAAGAAAGCCCAGAGAAATGAGTAGATCTCTAGAGTAGACCTTGAAGAAAGTTTAAATTTTAGACATAAATGCCATTGTTTTCTGAAACAAAGAAAAGTGTTGGGAAAGACCCAGTTAAGAAGAGATGGCAGGAAAAGCATCTTAAATAAAGGTAAGGTTTTTTATACAGATGTAAGTCAATGCCTTTTATATTGTTTAAGAATCTTTAGTGATTTCATGTTCTTTTTCTGGTGTTGAGCTGGAGAAACTTACAAATGAAGAGTTCCTTTATAGCTATAAATTTCTTTTATAATAACGCAACTTTTTAAAGCTACTTTTGTGTCTGCAGTTTCTCCAAATAACGAGCTTGGAATATCATAGCAAAAATTTGAGATGGCATTTTCTAGACTCCTACAGTTATATATTAGGGTTGTATATCCTGAGCCTCATCATTCTCCTATTTGAAACTTCCCCAAGAAGTTTGATAGTCCAGAAACTTAATTGGTGGATTATCTCAAGGCCATTAAATATGAAGTGTCCAATTTCAAATCAAAAGTTTAGTTTATTGTATCTCAAACAAGAAGTACAATTAACTGTAGCTTGTTTATGACAGCAGCAAAGATGTCAGAGAGTAAGTAGCATTTTTCATAGCTTGTTGAGATTGAATATTTTTCCTTACAAGAAGTGGTCTAAAGCCTGAAAGAAGCATTAGTCAGTTGGTGCAAACTCTAGTGAACAAGGCGAATGACAGGGAGTTTCCAAGCCTAGCTTCTATGGTTTGTGGGACAGTGTTTTCTTGCAAGAGAATTGGTCTGTCTTTATTGACCAATCTCAGCTCCCAAGCATCCTCATCTCTTTGTCTAACTGGTTGCAGTAGACATCCACTGTACTCGACTGATCAGGTTTCATGAAGCTGTAGTGTGTAATACTAGCACTGGACCACCAAACAGACGCCATTAGCTTTTTTCATAACTATTCAGTTTTTGGCATTTTATCCATTTTTCATCACTTGTAACAATATGATATTGAAATGATTCACCTTTATGTTGTGATAGCAAGGAATGGCAAGCTTCAAGATGACTTCTCTTCTGATGTTGTTTAATTCACGTGGAACCCATCTATCCATCTTCTTTACCTTGCTGACTTTTTTCAATATAGTTGAATAGTAACATCAAATCTCACTGCTAATTCACACATAGATTGAGATGGATTCACTTCCACTAAAGTTTTTAGCTCATCATTTTCCACCTTGGTCTCAGGTCTCCCATGTGGCTCATTTTCAAGATTTTTTATTATAATAGCCTTATAATAAGTTTTTAGAACTGTAGTATAAGTAGAGGTTTTAGACGGGTTGATCTCACAAAATATCAAATATACCTTCTTTTTAAAATTTAATTTTTTTTGAGACAGGGTCTCACTTTGTCATCCTCAGTAGAGTGCTGTGGCACTATGATCCTTTTGCCTCAGCATCCCAAGTAGCTGGGACTACAGCCACCTGCTACAAGCCTAGCTAATTTTAGGGACGGGGTCTCACTCTTGCTCAGGCTGGTCTCGAACTCCTGAGCTCAGGCAATCCACCTGCCTTGGCCTCCCAGAGTGCTAGGATTACAGGCATGAGCCACCATGCTCAACCAAATATACCCTTTCTTTAGTGAAGATATGAAAGAGTAATCAAGAGAAGCACCTTTTCCGATATTTGAAATCCTATTTTTTCTATTCCAACCATGAAAGACCTAACATCTGGGATCTTTGAAAAATTCATTTATGAGCTTTGTTTTTTGGACAAGATAATTTAATATAGATTGATTGCCATGAGAAAGAAGAATATAATATAAACATGGGGTTTAGTTGTAAAATAATAAGCAAACCTTTGCAGCAACAAATAAAAGCATAATTAGATTATTCTAAAAAGACATCTCTATAAATACATTGGAATAACTTAGTGCGTAATAATTCTGGCAAGAATTATACAGCAGAAGATTATGGTCAGGTATTATGTGTGAGGTTAAATATGAAATGGTTTGTACTTTCACTGAGCCATAAGATAATGGAATTATATAATTAGAATTTAGACCAGGGTTGGACCTAAAAGATTAGTTAGCCCAAGCACAGCAGTTTAGACCATAAAAAATAAGGTTCAGAAAGACTGACATTTCTAAGGTTAGATTAATTTGGGTCATAGTCAATATTACAATTCAGTTTAATATTACATAAATATATTAAGTACTTACTATGTGTCATGTATTTAGAAGCTCAGGGAACAAAGATTGTCTTAAAAAATCAAATCCCACATTTATTTATTTATTTTTATTTATTTATTTATTTATTTATTTATTTGCAGTTTTTGGCTGGGGCTGGGTTTGAATCTGCCGCCTCAGGTATATGGGGCTGGTGCCCTACTCCTTAGAGCCACAGGTGCCGCCCCCAATCCCACTTTTGATCTTACTACTTCATTAGAGAGCCACATATTCCATAGATTTTAAATTTGAATATGTTGTCACAAAATACTCAAATTGAGTATGATGATAGAGAGGAACAAAGTGCCCCACTTGGAGTTTCTGAAAAGCCTAAATGGAGAAGATGACATATGAGTTGGCCACACTAAGAAAGGCAGGAATGGCATTCTAGAGAAAGATAACCGCAGAAGCAAAGGACTATGGGGTATTGCGTGTATAGAAACGGACAAGTGGACAAGCGTAAAGGCAGGAGTTGGCAAAAGCTTTGGAAGGTAGGGACAAAGTTGGACAACATTGTCAGGCACTTGGATTTTATTCTCAGAACAGTAAGATGGGAGCATTCAAAGGAGCATTCAAAATATGAATGTAGATTTATTTCATATTCTGGTTGCATTATGGAGGAAAGTGATTACTTAGAACATGATTCTAGTATCCCAGGAAAGAGGTAATGGGGCCATGATCTAGAATAGCAGTTACACTGGAATATGCCAACATACAGATGTCAAGGAGAGGCAGAGTCTAGAAATATGAGGAGGTAGAATTACCTGGGGTGAGGAGTCTTGCTTTTAGGCTTCTCATTGAATAACTGCATAGATGTCAGTGCCTGAGTCCTGGAACAGCAGCAGAATTTTGTGTTTGGAATAAATAATAAATTTAGTTTTGAACACCGTAAGTTTGAGGTGCCTGTGTGACACCCAAGTTGATATGGCCAAAGGATAAGTGAGTCTAAAATTTATGACACAATCAGACTAGGGTGATATGTGTGTGGAAGTCATCAACCTAGTTAAAATGACAAGAGTGAATGGCATGGTCCTCTAAGCTCATCTGTGACTCTTTAATTGAACCTTTGAGATTCTGAAGTGTGGGGACACATATGGTGGTCAAAGAGTGTCTATATGAAGTCTAAGTTCCAGATAAAGACTAAAAGGGGAGCAAGGCTAAAAGGAGAACTGTTCTTACATTTTCTTTGACCTAGTGTTCTACATAGAAAAACTTCCTGGTGGTGAGGCAGGCATACTAAACTAAATCATATTTTTATTGGAATATGGAATGTATGAATACTTCAACATCAGAAAATCTTTATATGTAATCCATCACAGTAAGGTTATTAAAAGAGCAAACTCACAGGCACACGTCATTAGATGTAGAAAACACATAATGTTTCATAAAACTCAAATCTTCATTTATGATAATTATCTTTTTTTAATTATTATAATTTTATTTTATATATTTATTGTCAAGTAAAATATTTGACATTATAGTACAAGAATAATTTCTTAGTACTGTTTTTTTTCTTTTTTTTTATCTTTAGCTACTACAAATATAAAGAAGTTCATTAAATGGCATCAACCACAAATATACTACTTAAGTTATGATGAAATGTATGATTCTGGGTAACTAAGGGCCAAAGATGTCCTCTTTTTTCACAATGAATTCTAATTTCTCTGGAGGTGCTTTCTAAGTACCATTTCTTTCACAGCAGTAAGTCAATACCTATATAGTGCACTCTGAGATTGATAGATAAGATTTCTAAACAAAAATTAAATAGACCCTCTTAATATCCATTTTTAGTTGGTACCATATTAAGTGTACATATTCATGGAATACAGCGTGAGTGATTTTTTAAAAATACATAATTATATTTTTTGGAATAGGGTAAAAATGAGAACCAATTTATTTATTTTTTTATTAAATCATAGCTGTGTACATTAATGCAATCATGGGGTACCATGCACTGGTTTTATATACAATTTGAAATGTTTTCGTTACACTGGTTAACATAGCCTTCCTGGCATTTTCTTAATTATTGAACATAGCCTTCCTGGCATTTTCTTAGTTATTGGTGTTAAGACATTTATATTCTACATTTAGTAAGTTTCACTTGTACCCTTGTAAGATGCACTGCAGGTGTGGTCCCAGCAATTACCCTCCCTCCACCCATCCTTCCTTTTCCCCTCCCGTCTCTTTCCCCATATTCTTAGGTTATAATTGGGTTATAGCTTTCATATGAAAGCTATAAATTAGTTTCATAGTAGGGCTGAGTACACTGGATATTTTTTCTTCCATTCTTGAGATACTTTGCTAAGAAGATGTCAAGTTAGTATTTTTCACTATATCAGAAATAAATATTTCATATTAAATAAAAATATAATCAAAACCATCAGGGTTTATTAGGGCAAAACAAAATAAGTACTTAGTTTTAAAATTTTTATTTAATTGAATGAATGGATTAGTTTTTTTCCCATTTATTTTTTATTTGTATATATTCATGGGGTATAAGTGCAGTTTTGTTCCATTGACATATGGCATTGTGGTGAAGTTAGCACCTTCAGTGTACACATTGCTGAAGCAATACATATTTTATTTATCAGAGTGATATTCCAATACATGCATACAATATGTTATGATCAAACAGTAATTAGCATAGTCATCGTCTCAAACATTTATCACGTTTTTGTGTTATGAACATTCAAAATCCTCTCTTCTAACTTTTTGAATATATATACTAAATTATGACTGACCATATTCTTCCTACAGAGTTACAGAGCACATGAACTTATGTCTCCCATCTAGTTGTAACTTCGTTACTGTTAACCCATCTTTTCCTAACCTCCCTTCCCCTCTACCTATTCCAGCTTCTGATAACTGCCATTCTGCTGTGTGCTTCTGTGAGCTCAATTTTTGTTTTTTAGCTCCCACATATGAGTAAGAACATATGGTATTTATCTTTCAATGCAAGTGTTCCACTTGACATACTGTCATTCAGGCTGATCCATGTTGCCAAGAGGGACAGGATTTCTTTCTTTTTTATGGATGAACATTTTTTAATCTACTCCTGGGCGGTGCCTGTGGCTCAAGGAGTAGGGCACCGGTCCCATATGTCGGAGGCGGCGGGTTCAAACCCAGCCCAGGCCAAAAACCACACACACACACACACACAAAAAAAAAACTACTCCTCTACTGATGGACATTTAGGTTGATTCCGCATCTTGGTTATTGTGAACAGAACTGCAATAAACAGAGGGTGCGGTTATCTCTTTGATATGCTGATTTTCTTTCTTTTAGACACACACCTAGTATTGGGATAGTTCTATTTTTAGTCTTTTAATTTTTTGAGAAATCTCCAAACTGTTTTCCTTAAAGGCTGTGCTAATTTACATTACTAGCAACAGTGTACAAGAGTTGCCTTTTCCAGGCATTCTTACCAGCATGTACATTTTTTGTATTTTTGATGATAGCCTAACTGAAGTGAGATGATATATCAACGTGGTTTTGATTTGCATTTCATTGATAATTAGTGATGGTGTGAATTTTTCACATACCTTTTGGACATCTGTATGTGTTTTTTAAGAAATGTTTGTCTAGATTGTTTTCTCATTTTAACTGAATTATTTGCTTTTTAGTTGTTGTGTTGTTTGAGTTCCTTGTATATTTTGGATATTAGTTTCTTGTTGGGTGAATAGTTTGCAAACGTTTTCTTCCAGTCTATAGCTTGTCTCTTCACTCTGTTGGTTGCTTTCTTTGCTGTGCGGTGGCTTTTTAGTTTAATACACGTATAGTTCCATCGGTCTATGTTTGTTTGTTTTTGTCTGTGCTTTTGAAGTCTTACCATAAAATATTTGCCTAGACCAACATCCTAAAGCATTTCCCCTATGTTTTCTTCTAGTAGGTTGATAGTTTCCTGGTCTTATGTTTAAGTCTTTAATACATCTTGAGTTGATTTTTGTATATGGTGCAAAAAGTGGGTCTTGTTTCATTCTTCTGCATGTGAAGATCCAGTTTTCCCAGCACAATTTTTGAGATGGTCTTTTCACAATCTATGTTCTTGATGCCTTTGTTCAAAATGAGTTGGCTGTAAATATAAGGATTTATTTCTGGATTTTCTGTTCTGTTCCATTCATCTTTGTGTCTGTTTTTATGCCAATACCATGCTCTTTTGGTTACTATAGTTCTGTAGTATGTAAGTGAGGTAATGTGGTTCCTCCAGCTTTGTCCTTTCTTCTCAGTATTCCTTTTGCTATTCAGGGTCTTTTGAATATTATGAATATTAGGATTTTTTTTTTCAATTTTTATGGGGAATGTCATTGGTATTGTGGTAGGAATTTCATTGAATGTGTAGATTGCTTTGGGTAATATGGTCATTTTAACAATATTTATTCTTCTAATTCATGATCATGAGATGATTTTCCATTTTTGTGTCCTCTTCAATTTCTTTTATACATTTTTTGTAGTTTTCCTGGTAGAGATCTTTCATTGATTTTTTTAAACCATCTTTAATCTCTTTGATTAAATTTATTCCTAAGTATTTTTTTTTTTGCTGGCTATTGTAAATGAATGCATCTTGATTTCTTTTTTAGCTGGTATATTGTTGTATAGAAACATTACTTATTTTTTGTATATTAATTTTGCATCCTGCAAATACACTGAATTCATTTATCAGTTCCAAGAGGTGTTTTTTGTTTTGTCTTGTTTTGTTTTGTGGAGTCTTTAGGGTTTTTAAATATATAAGATCATGTCAACTGTAAAGAGGGACAATTTTACTTCCATTTTCCAATGTAGGTGCCCTTTGTTTCATTCTCTTTCCTAATAGTTCTGGTTAGGATTTCCAATACTATGCTGAACAAGAGAGGTGAAAGTGGGCATCTTTATCTTGTATCAGCGCATAGAAGAAAGGCTTTAGTATTTTTCCCCATTTGATATGATATTATCTGTGGATTTGTCATATGTGACCTTTATTTTGTTGAGATATGCTCCTTCTATACCTAATTTGTTGAGAGTTTTTATCAAGAAGGTATGTTGAATTTTATCACATGCTTTTTATGTATCTATTGAGATGATCACATGGCTTTTAGCCTTCATTCTGTTTATATTATTTATCGCATTTATTGATTTGTGCATGTTGAACCACCCTTGCATCCCTGGGAAAATCGTATTTCTTAGTAATGTATTATCTTTTTGATGTGTGATTGGATTTGGTTTGCTAGTATTTTGTTGAAGATATTTATAGCCATGTTCATTGGGGAAATTGTCCTTTAGTTTTCCGTTTTTGCTGTGTCCTTTTCTGTTTTTATACTAATACCATGCCCTCTTGGTCACTATAGTTCTGAACTAGCATTATAAATACTGGCCTTTATAAAATGAACTATGAAGAATTTCCTCCTCTTCTATTTTTTGTTATAATGTGAGAAATATTGATGTTAATTCTTCTTTAAAAGTTCAGTAGAATTCAGCAGTAGTGTTGTCCATTCTTGGACTTTTGTTGTTGTACTTTTGTTGGGTGACTGTTTATTCTGATTCAATTCTGTTACTTGTTATTGGGTTTTTTTGTTTGTTTGTTTGTTTTTGTTTTTCTACTTACTGTGGGGTTCAATCTTGGTAGGTGATAGGTATCCAGGAATTTGTCCATTTCTTCTGAGTTTTCTAATGTGTTGATGTATGATTGTTCTTCACAGTCTCTAATGATCCTTTGTATTTCTGTTGAATCAGTTGCAATGTCTCCATTTTCTCTTCTGAATTTATTTATTTGGGTCTTTTTTGTTCTTACCTAGCTAATTGTTCATCAATTTTGTTTATATTATAAAAATTATTTTTCATTTCATTTTTGTTTATGTTCTTAGTTCCTATTTCACTTAGTTATGCTCAGATCTTTATTGTTTCTTTTCTTCTACTAATTTTGAGTTTGATTTGTTCTGCTTTTCTAGTTTCTTGAAGTACATTATGCTAGATTGTTTATTTGAAATCTTCCTACTTTTTTGATGTAGATGTTTATTGCTATAAACTTATGAGCTAATGCTGCTTTTTCTGTACCCCTTAGGTTTTTGATGTTGTGTTGCCGTTTTTATTTGTTTCAATATATTTTTAAAATTTCTTCATTTACATAGTATTAATTCTGGATAATATCTTTTTTAATTTCCATGTGTACAGCTTGTAGTATTCCTCTTGATTTCAAGTTTTATTCCATTATGGTCTGAGAAGATATTTAATATAATTTTTATTTACTTATATTTGTTGAAATTTATTTTTTTAGCTTAACATGTGGTCTATCATGGAGGATGTTTCATGTACTAATGAGAAGAATGTGTATTCTGCCGCTGTTGTATGAAATGTTCTGTAAATTTCTATTAGCTTTATTTCATCTGTAATGCAGTTTAAGTCCAATATTTCTCTGTTGATTTTCTGTCTGATCTGTTCAATGCTAGATGCCTTATTGACTAAAAGTCCTAATTATTATTGTATTGGGGTCTAGCACTTCTCCTCTTTCCCAGGAGGTCAATAAGCAGGGCTGAAAGTTCTAACCCTGTAATCTCTTGCCTTTCTGGTAACCAGCTCCATTCTAGGGCTACCTAAGAGTCTCACTGTGTTGCCTCATTAGCATAAACTCAGGTGTGATCGTAGAAATGGACCTCCATATAACAAAGATACCCTATCACTCAGGAAACTCCACGGGTTTTAGGAGCTCTGTGACAGAGACCAGGGACTATGAGCAAATACATCTCTTATTATACCTTACCAATTCACACATAAATCTATCAGCAGGGACTAGATGCCTTATTGGATAAAATTGTTTAGGCACAATCTCTGACCAATCTTGAGCTAAACATCACGCTATTCAGACACCTAGAAAGCCCAGCTTAAATATGAAAACAAGAAAAAAGTCTCAAAACATCATCAATCCCAGATTCCTGGGAATCCGACAACAGAGACAGTAAGCTCTAGTCTCTTTCCTTTTTTACTAAGAACACTAATCCCATCATGGGCCCCTACCTTCATGATCTGTTAGTTTTGGGGAGACACAAACATGCAGTCCACAATAATAGATCAACCTTAGAAATACTATAAATTAAAAATGCTAGATACAAAAGACTGTATAGTCTATGCTTCCATTTTTTTTAATGACCAGAAAAGGCAAACTTATACAGACAGAAAGCAGTGGTTGATTGCTGCTAGAGGAAATGGGGCTTGTAGATTGACTGCAAATGGGCTTGAGAGAAAATCTGGAGGCAATAAAAAAGTTCTAAAAACTGAATATGGTGATAGTTGAAAAACTATAAATTTACTAAAAGTCACTGAATTGTATACTTACAGGAAGGAAAATATCCAAATTATACTTCAGTAAAGCAATATCTTTTTTAAAAGCTTTAAAAACCATGAGGAATGGGAAAGATCAAGGTCTCTGATCCAGTCTGACTTTGCATATTTAAATAAAGACTGAGTGATTATTTTTCTTTCTCATCATCTGACTCAACTCTGCTTTCAGAAGGAAAAGTTTATGGGAAATTAAAATGCTTAATTCCCTAGAGGACTTTTGAATTTTATGTTGTCCTTTGAGGAGAAACATCCAAATAACAGATGCATGAATTTCATTAATGATGAAAACAAGAATTTTTAAAAAAATGTTTTTGCAGGACAGAGTATCAGTAGTTTTGTATATTTTCCCAATTATCTCTCTTCTGAACAGGTAAATTTATTTTCTGAAGATTCCACAGAGTGACCCAATTGTAAAGCTATAAGGTCCTTGTGAACTTTTTAGGTGAGGAAAAAGAACTCTGTCACCAATATAAATATCTCTGAATGATTAGGTGAAATGACCTCAAATACATACGTGCTAACTTTCTAATTTCATAGCGTATAAATAGTTATACACTGGTAGATAGTGACTCTTCAGAGTTTAAGAATATAGATCTATTTAATTGCTGTGTTTGAGTTATGTCCACTTTTCCAATTAGATTTGAGAGATTCTAGATAATGTCAAAATAAATGATTCATTCATGTGATTCATTGAGGCAAAGTATTCTAGAAAAGTAAGACAGGCAAGTCAGTTTGGTATACATGAAGATTGGTGATTAAATTACATTTTCATGTTCCAAATGATAATTCAAAACCAAAATGGAACAGAGACTAATGAATAAATAGCCAGTGGACCCCATATTAATATAAAATTGCTATATAAACAATCACATGCTCATAAGAACAGTAAAACACTAATATAGTCCAGTTCGGGGTAGAGGGAAGTGGGAGGAAGGAGGGAGGAGGACATTTCACAGAAGGAAGTGGGGCATGAGGCTGGATCTCACCTAGTGTGCACGTTGTGAGGCTGTATAACATGCTCCCTGGGTGAGGGGCTCTTTTACAAATGGAGCTTTACCCTGGAAGTGAGAACAATGTAACCTAAAAATTGTACCCTCATATTAATTTGAAAAAATAAAAAAAATCAAAAAAACTCCCCACAAATCCTAAAAATAAAAAAAAGGAAAAGAAACAGAGACTAATGGTAGACCAGAGTCAGAAAACTGCAAAGCTATCTTCTCAGTTTTGTTAGTAGTAACTGTGATTCTAAGCATTTAAATATTCAGTTCCATTTTCTTTCCATGTGCTAAATAGAGTTAATGATAACATAATAGTTGTATGGAGCTGATATGATGATAAGACAAGAAAATTAATATGTAGCCAATCTTACTGGTCATGTCTCCAGGTCCTACAACCCTAGGGTTCATACAAATGAAATCATATTAATATTAATGACCCAAATTTCCCTGCCTTGAAGTCCGAAAGTGATTCAGTATTATAAGCCTCCAACCTCAGACAAGGACTTTTGATCTCATGACCCATTCAAGAGTATGCTTACCTTCTTCTATTACTGTCCCCTTCTTATCTGTCACCTGAGAGGGACGCCTCATTACTGCCTTAAATACCAGTTCCCTGTACTTTCAACATTGCAAATCCTTTATGAGCTTGAAAGCTGGGTCCCTTTAATTTTCTGTTAACTTCATCCAGAGCAATGAGGATTTCTCTTTCCTCTCTCTGCATCACATTGTTACCTGGACCCTAAAACAGTACTGAACTGTCTTGACTTCACTATATTCCTCTTGAAGACAGCCTTTTTGAGTTTTTTCTAGTCTTCATCTCTCAAGTGTCAGAACCTTCTTCCTGGACCTGGTTGGAAAATAGATACCACCTCTTAATTGCCCTCAAGCATGCAGCACAAACACTTCACTTTAAGGCTCTTACCTCATGCATACCAAGACACAGGAATGGATACTTGGATATGTTCATTCTCATATACACATAAAATAACCAAATTAATTTCTAGTTTGAGTTCACATGATGAACATATTTTTATGAATTATGTGAATCTATTATTTAAACGTAGAACTTTGTTTGATTATCCCAAAGAGATTTTTTTTTCTTCCTATACTATCCTACAGTATCTTTTCTCTTACACCCCTCCAGCTCTGATATGCTGAAGACAGATATTATGTTATCCAGACTGGAGACACCTAGAAATAAGAATTTGGCCCATTGATCTTCTAATTTGTCACCAGGATAAGCACAGTGTCTTACACAGATACCTATTAACAATTAACAGTGAGCAAGCTAGTACCAGCCCAATTTCATAACAACCCCTTCCCATAGGAGTACAGTATGCGTACTCATAAATAGTTTCTAGAATTTTTAGATATTCCAAGAAACAGTATACTTTATGCGTAAAATAATTTAAAAAAATTTTACTTTCTAAGAGCAATTTCTCTTTGTGAGCTCATTTAGTCTTCCCCAGTGTGTGCCCTTGATCTTCCTCCCTCTCTTCAGGATGGCAGGAGAAGATGCTATATAGGGGTACAGCACTGAGGCATAGCCGTCTGAGTCTCAGGTCTTAGGCGTGTATCTTTTACAGCTAATCTATGTGATCTTATTTAAGGTGTACCTGGGATTTGCTTTAATCAGGTATGATTAGATGGAAGACGTGGAAATGATTGTCACAAGGAACAGTTTATACAGACAGATTCCTAGGACCAGGTGGGGAATCACCCAGACCAGTCAGGAGGCAGAAAGAAGTGAGGGGAGAGCCTTTACTGGGATTTCTTGGCAAGGGGTGAGTGAGTAAGTTCAGGACTGGATAGTTTGAATACTTTTGATGGGTTGTGGGAGGTATTGGTGTGTCCTGATTGTCAGGTACCTGGCCCTGAGGTGATTTAGGGCAGGGGAAATGTCTTGGTGTGTGAGAGTTTCATAAAAACAGAAAATGAGAGTTTGGGTTGGTAGGTTTGTGTATCAAAGGCATGCACTCTGGGGAGTTTGCTTTCTCTAGGAATTAGTTAGCTCTGGGAGGGACAGTGTCTCCAGGAAGAAAGCCTCAAATCTCAGAGCATGAGGAATACGGAAATAAGGCACAGTCAATACAGACTTTAGTCAAGTCACTTCAACATATCCTAGTTTCCTTCTTGTAAAGTGGAAATATTAAATAACCTTTAATGTCTCTGGTTTTGAGAAAAAATTCCTTAGCTCTGGGTTATGTGCTTCAAGCTCCTTCTTAGGCCAGTGACTGATGTTATAGTTAAAACCATGGCTCTCTACCAATATGGAAGGTACAGTTTATGTCTAGAATAATTATGTTTTGTAAAAAGGAAATAGACTTAATAGCCCTACCATCAAAACATTTAGTGTCTAATTTATACATTTTTTTCCTTATTAGGAGCTGAGCGGATAAAATATTTGAATTACCTAGTAATGCCAGAGAAAACAAGAGGTGGGGAAAATGTCAGACAGACCTCATTCATATTTTCTAGAAGAATGCAAACCAGTTAGATCAGATAAGTTATAGTTAGTTATATATAAATCACCCGGGAGCAAACTAATATTTTAGTGGGAGAAAATTTGATATCCAACTCCTTACTTAATTTTCCAAATATGGTCACATGCATGTCTATGAATTAATGAAGTTTATAAAGGGCAAGCATCAGATAATTTAAGAAGTATTATTTTTCAAACTATCATCCAGAATATGGAAATAAAAAGTTCAGAAAATATATATATATATATATATTTTTTTTTTTTTTTTTTTGCAGTTTTTGGCCAGGGCCGGGTTTGAGCCACCTCTGGTATATGGGGCCGGTGCCCTACTCCATTGAGCCAGAGGCGCTGCCCCTAGAAAATATAATTTTCATTTCATGATTTCTATTTACAATCTATACTCTTGAATCTTTATTCCCCCTCCCTAACTCCAATGACCTTCCACTGATGGTAACTTGTTGTATGTACTGTTTTGGAGCAGATTCACAACAGGAGTGCCGTGTGTGGTTGTGCAGACTATGAGATGCACAACTCATAATCAGGGTTCTCCAGATGCTTCTGATTTATATAAGACATGCATTTTACATTGTGTAGATACCAGAGTAGTATGAGAAGAAAGACATTGGAGGGTTGCATAGGATGCATAAAAACTTCTGCTTGGAAATTACCAAAGAAACTTTATGACATGTGTCTGTCTGCTCATGCTGCCATAAGAAAGTAACAGACTGAGTGGCTTATACAACATACATTTGTCTCTTGTGCTTCTGGAGGCTGGGAAGTATAAGATCAAGGTGATGGCCTCTATGATTCTTGGTGAGGATTCCATTCCTGGCTTGCCTAAGGCTGTTTTCTCCCATGGGGAGAGAGAGAATGAATGAAAATACAAGTTCACTAGTGTCTCTTTTATAAGGGTACTAATCCTATCATGAGGTCTCCATCCTCATGACCTCCTCTCATCCTAATAACCTTCCAAAGACCCCACCTCCAAATATTATCATATTGGGTTTAGGGTTTCAACTTATGAATTTGGATGAGACCTGAACTCAGTCCATAACATCACATGAATGGCACTTCCTGGAATCATGAAGTGTATAATTTTCACAACAGTTTCTTCCTCTCTTTCTCTCTGGAGCATCCTTCGTCCTTATTTCTTACTGTATCATATTATTTCACTCATCATTCAAAACTCGCTTCAAGTTCTAACACTTCACTATTTCTTTGAAAATGCATATTGAGAACTAGCTCTTCTCCAGGCACTATCATAGCTATTGGGACTATATAGACAACTAAGATATGCATTTGATCTCTCTTGCATTACAATCTAGAGGAAGAGATAAATGCCAAATATGAACAAAAATAGATGTAGTGATTAAGTTCAGAAAAGGAAAATTAGTAATACAAAAGAGAAGACAACTCATTCTACTTGAGGGAACTCAGAGAGGCTGTGGGGTGGATAGAATGGAGAGAAATAAGTTTTGAGCTGAATCATGAAGAATGAATAAGCATTTAGTAAGCAGATTTGCAGGATGTGGGCCTAAAAACATTGAGGCAAGGCGTGGTAATAGACCATGAATGCCCTTTATCAACTGAAGGGTTTGAACTTTATCTATAAAAAATAGGGAGCCATTGAAGAAGAAAGACGCTATGCTTTAGAAATATCATTGTGGTGGTGATTTAAGACATGCAAGTCCAGAGTAATAAAGACATGTTAGGTGACAATTGCAAGAATCAAAGAAGAGATGATGGGGTCTGAATTAAGTAGGTAGCAGTGGGATGAATTTGGGAATGAATATGAGAAATATTAGAAAATAGCTTCAGAATTTTATAGGATGAGTGGAAGGGACAGGCTCAAGTACCTCTCAGTTTTCTGACTTAGGTGATCTGGTTTGGCCATAAGTAGGGATTGTAATAAAAACAGAGACGCAGATCTGTCCCAGGGGGATGGGGTGGCACATAGATAGGAGATGAGTTCATCATGGAACTGCCATGGGCCTGGATGATGACATTGGTGTGGTCTCCACAAAGCGTCCTGGTAGGCAGTTGATGAGTTTAGGGCACAGGGACAGGTTTGGGCTTAACGAGTAATCTTCATGATCATTTTCATTTAGAGGTTGATTGACACCCATGGAAGTATAAAGAATAAGAATAAGTGAGTGCCAGGGATGAAGCCCTTCAAATTACTATTTTTTTTTTTTTTTTTTGTAAGACAGTCTCACTCCGTCATCCTGGATAGAGTGCAGTGGTGTCACAGCTCACAGCAACCTCAAACTTCTGGGTTCAAATGATCCTCTCGCTTTAACCTCCTGAGTAGCTGGGACTACAGGTGTACACCCTAACAACCGGCTAATTTTTCTATTTTTAATAGAGATGGGGTCTCTCTTGCTCATACTGGTCTCAAACTCCTGAGCTCAGGTGACCCACCTGCCTTGGCATCCTAGAGTGCTAGGATTACAGGAATGAGCCACCACACCTGGCCCAAATTATTTATTTTTAAGGAGTAGACCAGAAGATGAAAAACCAAAAAAGGAGGAAAAAATAGTTATTGAGGTAAAGAAAACAACAATGACAGCAATAAAAAGGCAATAATTATTTGAAAGACTTTTAGAGGCAGGGCAAGAATAAGTAAGTTAAAACCTGGAAGAGTCCTTCCAAGTTGAAAATGAGTCACAGCTTCAGGGTGAACAGTGGGCTGAACCCCAAGGAGTGATTGGGAGGTTGAGACACACTGATGAAAGAATATATAATCTTCAGAGGCGTTTAATGATAAAAAGGAGAGACATTGGATACTTTTACTTCCATGAAACCTACTTATATTTACTCACACTTTCTTATGAAAGACAGAATAGATAGAACACAACTATAGCCTAGGATGAAGGCGAGAAATGGAGTGGGAGGGGAGGGGGGTGGTTCGATGGAGGGTAAAAGGCGGGACCACACCTATGGAGCATATGACAAGGGTACAAGTCAAATCTGTCACGTGTAGAACATAGATGTTTGAGAACAATAATCAAGTAAATGAGGAGAAAGCTATCTTGATTGGTTAAATGTCCTAATGCTACAATTGAGTAAACGTGATGAAAGCTATGTTGATTAGTATGATGTAAGCACTCCAATTTGTTACAAATAATCAACACATTGAAAATGGCATAAATGTATTTATGATCTATGTACAAAAGATTTAATAAAAAAAACAGATTGTATAAAAAAAAATCAGCACATTGTACCCCATGTATGCATGAATGTATTCATGATCTATGTGTATTTGACTTAATTTAAAAAAAAAAAAAAAGGAGAGACATAGGGGTGTAGAGAAGGAAGATATATTATTATTATTCTATTATGGTTATTACTATTATGAGGCCTTGGCCCGGTTTATAGCCTACTTGAAAGATGTTTAAAAAAGGAAAGGCTAGTTAATATAGTTTAGAAGAAAATCATAAAAGCAAAACTGCCTTATGGGAAGAGGAGATCAAATATAGAAAATATAGGAAGAAATTAGCATTGAACTAAAAAGAGATGCTTTTTTTGACATAGATGTGGAAACAATGGGAATAAATATATATTTAAATAACTTATAAGTTTTTAGGCTCACAGGTAAGATGGTAACAGCGTTCATGTCTGATAATCTTTTTTTTTTCATCTTTTTTTTCTATAAACTTAGCAGATATGATCATCACTGAAGTTGCAGCAGGGATAGAATAAGGATCCATCTTTACACTCAGCATTTTACATTGTGAAATGTAAAGAAAATATGGACCAACCCCTATGAGAGAAGGAAGAGACACCTGAGCAATAACAGGTGAAAGACTTGTCAAATAGTACAAGTTTTGCCACTGAGTTGGAGTCTACAAATTTTTATCAGCAGTAATACACACTGATATGTAGTATACTATAGCAAAGCTCAGCAACTTAAATGCAGGTGTGGGGAAGGCAGGTGGCTGGGTTTATGATGGTGGGGAATTGACACAGAAGGATTTGAGTCTAAGGACTTTGAAGTGCTAGTGCGAAAGTAATTTAGGACATTCACTGTGAATCTAGATTGGGGAGAAAAAGAAAAGAAACCATCAAAAGAGTGATAAACTGGAAGAAAAGGGCAAGATTTAAGGAACAATAAAGTTGAAAAGCAGGTAGACCAAGGGAAATACAATGACTCTAAGGATGGGAGATGACAGCTAGATCTTGGAGTTCCGGGATTTACCATTCCAGAGATGATGGTATTCCAAGGTCTAGATTCTGCCATATATTTGGATTCTTAAAGTGGAAAAAGGACTTTGGGGAGGTCAAAGGTCTTAGGATCCGTTTCTTAGATGGGCATCTACGTGCATGATAAGATCATGGGTAGTCTTGGGAGGAGTGGGGCACAAGTGAAGATTATGGGTCATACCAGAATGCTCAGTGATGGGGGGTGTGGGGTCCAGGATGAGGTTAGATAATGAACAGGTGAGCATTGATTCAACTCAGCGTTTACAGTGTTATTCACAGATACAGCTTCACTTTATCTTCACAACCTATGAGGCTGACATGACTGTTAGTCTAACCTTACAGATAATGAAACTGAGGTTTAAGTAGGGACTTGATAATAAAAATCACTCAGGCCTGTAAGGGACAGAGCTGGAGTTCAAGCCCATATTTCTGACTATAGATCTCATGTTCGTTCCAGGATAATATGCAGTCTTAGCCAAGATAAAGTTTTACCCCTTGAGGTACATATTTCTCAGTACTCTAAAGATATAATGCCTTAATCCAAACAAAAATGACTGTGTAAATGTGAAATTTAAGACCCATTAGTTAGGTAAGGGATGTATTTCCTAAAGCCTGAAAATATTTATTGAAAGTATTTCCCTCAGATTGTGCCAAAGAAAACAAGAGGCTTATTATGTACATCAGTCAAAATCCCTCCTTAGCTGCCTCAAGGTAAAAAAGTACAACTGACTTTCAGCATACAGTAGGTACTTCTTGATGGTTAACGAATGCAAAGATTTACCAAATGAAAATATCGTAAAATCATGTTTTTGAAATATTTAGCTTCCTCCACCCCTGATGTTTCCCCATCTTCTTTTTTTTGTTCTATACAAACTAACAGTTATCTGTATTCATTATTCCATGGAAGGACAAAAAGCTTGTGAGCCTCTTCCAAAAATCTTTCAGGAAAGATTTGGAGGAAATCCGAAATGTTTGGGAAACACGTGGATTGAGGAGTTAGGTGTTTCCCATTATACACAGTAGAAAAATATTCCTCCAGGCTTGGGAATGGAACACATAATGAAAAGGAGTGGATAAGAAGGAGAGAGTTCTGTGGACATAAGATATTAACTTTTCATGTAATGTAGGCCGAGGAAGGTGGTTTCAGGTCTGTGGTAGTCTCAAGAGCAGAGGATGCATCCAGTTCTCTAAACAGAGATGCCTAGAGTATCCGAAGGCAGTCTTCAGCAGATGGCTGAAGAGCAGCAAAAGAATTCCTTTGACATTAGGTGGGAGAAAGAAGGGACAGAAAAAGCTTCCAGACCTAGAAGAGCCACTGAGAGAGGACCAGAGGGTGTCGCAGTGAGGGACGGAGTGGGTAAATGAATGAGGTCCAGACAGCACCGCCCCTAGAGGCTTGGCCTGCTGAAGCCCCCTCCACAAACCTTAGATTCAAACTGGGGAAAGGAGAGAAAGCACATAAAGCTTCTGCCATCCTAGCAGAATATGAGCTTGAAATTCAGTTTAAGTTTAGTTACAACATAGGAGTTAAATTTCTTTCACATATCAATTTCAGGCCTCAGATTTATACCACCTAAACTGCCTTTTATGCTGTTTGTCAGATTCATTCATTTGTGTCTTGAGACTCCAACCAGGTATACATACTGAGACCAAAAACTTTCTAATGCACCCTTATATCTCCTTCAGTACTCACTGGTCACTCAATCATTTAAACAGGTGCTTGTAGAGTACCTACAAGTTTCCAGGATGACTTTGTTGCTAAGGACACATCTTTAAACAAAATGAGGTTTGTTCTTAATCTCATGAAACTCACAGTCTAGAGCAAGAGACAGACAATATTCTTTTTTTTTGGAGACAGAAGAGTGTCTGTAGAGTGCTGTGACATCACAGCTCACAGCAACCTCAGACTCTTGGGCTTAAGCGATTCTCTTGCCTCAGTCTCCCAAGTAGCTGGGATTACAGACACTTGCCACAATGCCCAGCTACTTTTTTGGTTGCAGCTGTCATTGTTGTTTAGCAGGCCTGGGCTGGGCTCGCCCTAACCACTGAGCTACAGGCGCCAAGCCAGAGACAGACAGTATTCTAAAGAACAAATATATGACACATTAGCTGGTAATAAGTGCAATAAAAAATGTGAATCAAGGTGCAAGGGATGTCTTGGGTGCTCACTACCTTTGAATACATGATACTTGCTCAGTAAAATTGTAGAACTGAATTGTCTGGAACTCCTGCTCTTTGAAGTACTGGCAATAGTTTTAATAAACTAAGAGCATTTTTTCAAGAAATCCAAAGTAGGCAAATGAAGAGAAGCAAAGATGAGATCCATAAACAAAACAAACTGGAGGGGGTGGGGAGCTGGGGTCTCAGTGTGCGACATATCTTGTGCCCTCAATGAATCCCCAACAATAAAAAAACAAAAATCCAAAGACTTCATTAACAGACTGCCAAAAAAGTAAAAAGGAAAATCACAAAACAAAATTGATTTTCATTAATTCAAATCCAAATATGTCCGATTCCAAAGCCTGTGAAGTGTACAGCATCATGAGAAAATAGCATAAGCTTTGGATCTAAATTCCTTTTTCAGAGTTTTCTAGTTTTATTGCCTCAGGCAAGTTACCTACCTTTTCTTAACTTTTTGGAGCCTTAGTTTTCTATATGTAAAAGGAGATTAGTAATTCCCATATCACTGGGTTGTTGGGAAGATGTATTTAATGATAATTTTTTAATGTTATGATAATATCATGGTACAAGCACTCAACGCATTATAATTATTAAAAAATAATTTTTCTAGGATGAATTTACCAACTCAATTGTCAGACCTCATAAGATGACAACTCTGATGGCTATTCCAGAAAAGGAGTTACAAAATTGCTTTGAAGGGTGGCCTAGGCACTGGCATTGGTGCATAGCTTTCCAAGGGGCGTACATTGAGGGTGACTGTGGTGATATTCAGCAATGAGGTATGCAACACTATTTTAGGATGAGTTTGCAAACTTAATTGTCTGACCTCACATATTAAAATATACCTTTTAGTATTCTCATTTTGAAGATAGGGCTCTGAGTGTTTTGCTTAAGTATACATAGTTAATAGAGAAACTTGCCAGTTCATCAGAGGGAGGTTCGGTGGGAAGAGAAACTTTTTAACAGATGAGGGCTTTTGGCTTCCCCAAATTGCATATAAATGTAGCCACATTTTTCTGCCCCTGTGTAATACCAACTTGGGCGTGGGGATCCTGAATAAGGCATTGTAAGTAGCAAGACAAAAATACAGAAGGGAAAAGAACTTGGCCATATTTAATCCATCTCTATTTACTCCAGATTTAGACTCATATCCCACCCCCAGACAACTAATTCTGAAAAGGGCATTGTTGTCATAACTTATTTCCTTGAGACCATCTGCAATACAATCTTCCCGGGGCTAAAAATTTCCAGAAGAACGCTTTGAGAAAGTAGTTGGGTTTCTTCTCCAATAACACCCCAAACTATCACTTAATTATCGTATGAACAGATTCTAACCACAAAGGTAGTAAATGACATTAGAAGAAAGCAGACTGGTGAAAGGCATAAATGTCTTCATCAACACGGAGTGAAACTTGCATCTTAAAGCTGCTGAGAGGGCCAGGGTTGGTGGGAACACAGCAGCCAGGGAGCAGCAGTCCTGGGCCACGCACCTCCCTGGGGAGCTCTGTCTTTTAAGGTGCCACGGGGATCAGTTAATGAGGCCAGCCTGAGGTCCCCGGGTTATGTCTGAAAGAGGAAACAACAAAAATCTTCCTGGGAAAATTATGCGAAAATGAAAATAGCCATAATATACAAGTATTATCTAGCACCCTAGGGAGATTGTAAGTATAGCCTGAAAAAAAAAAAAAAAAAGTCGGGGAGAAAGATAATGGGAAAAAGAAAAAAGAACTGGATTAGAAGTTTAGTCCCAGCTGTGTTAGGATATGTCAGTGTGTAGCTATCTTCCTTGGGTCTTGGTTTCCTCCCTGCAAATGTCACATCCAGTTACATTCCATAAGATACGTTCAGGTGCTGAAATTCTGTGGTGCTATTTTCAGTTCTCTGGATGACAAGCAAAACAGATGCAAAAGAAAGCATGGATGAATCTGAAATATATGAAAAATAATAACGCTAAAAGAGGGGGATATTTTGCCAGTTGATAGCAAGCTGGGAGTTGAGATTTCTACCCTTCCCTGCTGTATACCTTAAAGAGAATAAAACTGGTGATTTAGATCCTCAAGGAGTCCCCAGGCTTGAAGAATCCTCTTTGATTGTGATGCTTTTTCAACCTTACCCTCCCAACCACCAATTCCCCTCCTGTGGGTATTCCACTTGCTGTAAGCATTCCTACTTTGCTTTCAATATGTCTCTACCTCCCAGCCCAAAAAAATCTCATTATTTTGTAACTGTCCCTTTATTGTCCTAACTGTATTAGACTGGACTAAAATGTCAGCTCCCTGATGAAAAGAATTGTATCTTAATCACTGTGGTATACTCAATGTCTATGACAATACCTCACCTGTAGTAAAAGCTCAAAAAGGTATGTGCTGAGCAAATGGGAAAATGAATGGCTATGTTGAAAAAGAAATTTGAGCATAGAAAAAAAGGGAAAGGTGACTGGCAACAGATTACCTTTCAAGCCAGGTGTGGTGACTCGCGCCTAAAATGCCAGCACTTTGAGAGGTCAAGGTGGAGGATCATTTGAGACCAGGAGTTTGAGACCCGACTGGAGAACATAGCAAAACCTCATCTCTACAAAAAATTAAACAAACAAAAAAATTAGCCAGGAGTGGTGGCATGCGCCTGTAGCCCTAACTACTTGGAAGGCTGAGATGGGAAGATAACCTAAGCCCAGGAGTTCAAGGCTGCAGTGAACTATGATCACACCACTTACACTCCAGCCCAAGCTACAGAGTAAGACTCTCAAAAAAAAAAAAAAAAAATTACCTTTCAAATCTTTTTCACGTCTGAGATTGTTAAACTTTTATTGATCTAGTTAGTCAAGTTGTTTTCAAAATACCAATGTAAGTTCATGATTATGCTCTTCCCTATCCACCCTCAGCCCTGTTCTCTCAGACTTCCACTGATTTATTTCATGCTTTGACATTTCTCCCTCTCTCCTTCAGTGCCAGGATATCAGCCTTCTTAGGCTGTCTACTACTTTCAGCCTTCTCTTCCCTCAGTACAAATACGAATTTTTTGCTCCTTAGTTGTGGGATGACAGTTTAGGATATAAAAGCCTCTTTTAAACTGATTTCAAAATCGCCTAGGAGATGTACTTTTCTTTGTGAACTCCTCTTAAGTAGGGATGATGTTGCAATTAATTGCAAACCAAAATCAGTTTCAATGATACTCTTCGTATTGGACAGATGTGGGTCTGCCTACTACTAATCAGTTATCACAGGCCAACTCATCAACTTCTTCTTCCTTTTTTCTCCTGCTCCCACACTTCACTTAACTCTAGGAATGATGGTCTCTTTCTGCTCTAATTGATTCCTGATCATTGATCTTCAGGGTTGATTTAGCTTAGAAATAAAACAATCAGAGAAATGGTGTGTAGATTTCAGAGCACTCTGACACCAGGAGGAAGCAGAAAACACCTTTTATTTTTTATTAGAAAGATTCTACAAAAAATCGGTTCACCCTAAAAGGATGTTATGGGTCACTTAACACAACCAGTACTCAATTATCCCTATCCTTGAGTGTTCCTGATGGGAATTCTGTAACACTTTCATCATCGATGAGATTTCTATCTGCAGTGGAATGGTGTAGTGGTGTGGCTTAGAATTATAGAACATTAAATATGTTCCAGCTCTTTCATTTTTACAGATGAAGATACTCAGGCCCAGGATGGAGTGTCTTATCCAAAGTCACAAACAAAATTAGTGGTAAATTCAGGATTAGAATCCATGTCTATGCATAAAAAGCAATATAAAGGCTTTTTTTTTTTTTTAAACAGCTCCCATAGATACTAAAATTATCACCTTTCAAATTACTTCTTGTTTCTTTTAAATTTATCTTCAGAAAGGCCTGGGCAAAAACACTAATATGCAAGTGGGTAGTGTGGTGCATTCGGATAGTCCCCACTGCCACAAATTTGGTTCTTAGATTAGTTCCTGATCCCAAGTAGACAATAGAACTCAGAGAACTGGGTCCACCAGACAGATATAATTGGATGTTGGAAGTGGAAGGCAGGAAATGTCTGGAACAACATTCGCAAGACTATGTTTTAAAGAAGACTTGTGATCTATAAGATGATGATTATGCCCCCCCCAAAAAAAAGGGAAAGAGAGATGATCTTAGTCAAATCAATTGAGAAATATTGAAATAAATACAGTTAATGTATTTTTATAACTTTTTCTCCGCAAAAGGACCCTTTTGTGAAAGAAGATGATAAGACAAGACAGGAAAGGAAAAAGTATTTTCAAGGACTCTTACATAGAATTTGTAAAGAGGTCTTAAAACTCGAAGCAAACAATTAGAAAATAGGAAGACGACATGAAAGGTATTTCATCAAGAATACAGGTGTCATGAAGCAGCCTAAGTGCCCATCGACCCATGAAGGGATTAACATATTGTGGTATATGTATACCATGGAATATGATGAAGCCATAAAAAACTTTACCTCTTTTATGTTTACATGGATGAAGCTGGATCATATTCTTCTTAATAAAATATCTCAAGAATGGAAAAAAATACCCAATGTACTCAATACTACTATGAAATCAATATATAATCACCCACACTTTCATACGAAAGATAAAACATAATTATAGCCCTGAAAGAAGGAGAGAAAAGGAGGGCCAGGGGAGGGGAGGAGGGAGGACGGGTGGAGGGAGGGTAATCGGTGGGACCTCACCTACTGTGCATATTGCAAGAGTTCATGACAAATATACTAATAGAGTATAAATGTCTAAACAAATAAGTGAGGTGAATGCTATGTTAACAAGTTTGATGTAAACATTCCAAATGGTATATAAAATCAGCACATTGTACCCCATAAATGCAGTATTGAACACAGTTATGATCTAATAAAAAAAAAAAGAATACAGGTGGCAAATGACAGATGAAAAGATGTTCAATATCTTGAATCATTAAGGAAGTGAAAATGATTCCCACAGTAAAATGCCACTACATATCCTCTAGAACAGTTATAATCAAAGCACCGTGTAGTACCAAGCACTGGGAAAGATGTGGAGAAACCAGATCTCTCGTACGTTGCTGGAAATGTAAAGGAGTGCAGCTACTCTGGAAAATTATTAGGCAATTTTCTGGAAACCTAAATATACACTTAACATACAACCCAGCAATCATGCTTTTGGGTGTTAACCTCAGAGAAATACAACAAAAACATATGTCCATGTAAAAATATGTATATTAATGTTCATGGAAGCTTTTAATAACCAGAAATTGAAAACAACTCACATGTCTTTTAATGGGCAAATGTTTAAATAAATGGTGGTACATATAAAGGGACAGCTGATACATGCATCAATTTGGATGGATCTCAAGGGAATTGTGCTGAGTGAAAAGATGTCAATCTCAAAAGGTTATTTTATTATTCCTATTGTACAGTTTAGATGTATGATATAGGTCCTAAGCTCCATTTATATAAGATTGCAAAAGTGACAAAATTATAGAGCTGGAAATGATGATTAACACAGGCTAAGGCTGGGGATGGGTATAACTCTGAAGGGGTCACAGGGTATTCAGACTGGAATCATAAACCTGAGGGCCATCAGCATGCAGAAGGCATTTAGGATCATGAGATCACATGAAGTCACTTTGGAACAAGTGAAGATAGAAAAGATGAGAAGTCCAAAGACCAAGCTACAAATACATTCAGAATTGATGAGAAAAGAAAGGATCAGCAAAAGAATCTAAAAAATTACAGCCAGAAGGTATATGAGTAGTGAGATTTGGGATGATTTTTCTCTTTTGTTTAATACTTTCTTCATGGTGATTTTACTACTTTAAAAACAAAAACAAGTTCAAATACAGCTTCTTGGATGTGTTTGTAAACTCCATGAAGACGGAGCAAATCTATTGCTTACTCTGGGCTACTTTATGTGCTCCATCTCCCCTGAGAAGCCAGTCTTCTTTGCAGAGAGAGAGTTTGTTAATTCAAGGAATAGACTAGCTAAGGCATTTCACAGGCATTTACAGAGGATTGGGTTCATCTTGTCTATATTTGTGTTGTCTTACCTAAATGTAACTCAAAGACAAAAGAAAAAAAATCTGAAATGTATTACTAGAGAACTTTCAATGTTCAATGTTATCCTCCTCTAGATTCTAAACTTTGTAAGGTCAAGGACAGGATAGTCTCTTTCTAGTTCTTTGCACTGTGCCTTCCACTTAGTTCTAGAATATTTGAAACATTTAGGTCTAGTTAAGAACCCCCAAACACTCAAATGTTACATTTTATGAAAACTCTTTTGCTAATAACTAAAGCCTGGGAAGAACTTGTCTATAATTTTTACATGTCTAAATTTTTTTCCCTTTTATGGACAGAATTTTCTACATCATAAATTCAAATGCTTAGGGAACCTTTCGAGTTATTTATTCTTACCCTCTCTGCCGATCCTCTTATGTTGAACTATTAACTCAACAGAGCTTAGCTGAAACTGGCACTTTTCTAACACCAATAATATTTTCTTTTATTTTCAGGGCCTTTCTGCCAAGAGCTTAAAAACATAGTGAGGTAAGCAGGAAAATGAATTTCCTCTCTAAAGGCCATATCTTGAAAGTTCACATTAAGATTTGCATCAGCCACAGTAGGGCTTTCTCCATTCTCACCACACACAATTTTAGCAACTTTTCTTTAGCAGAGGGTTAAGGAACCTGGGTTCTATTTACAGACAAGTTATTTAATAATGAAGCTATAATCCTACCTCCATTATAATGCCATATCACCACGTTATCTGCACCATTTCATAAGTTTGTCGTGACTACACTTAAGACAATGTTGATGAAAAGGTTCAAGACATATTTATGGTCTAAGGCCACTGCCCTAAATGTAGATACTACCCAGTTTCCCCGAAAATAAGACATCCTCCAAAAATAAGACCTACTTACAGGAAAGATAAGACGTCCCCTAAAAATAAGACCTAGCGCATCTTTGGGAGCACACCTTAAAAGAAGACACTGTCTTATTTTTGGGGAAACAGGGTATATTTCTTGCATGTTGGACTTTGGCTTTCTTTACTCTTTGCACTCATTTGTGATATTTTCAGTGATTGTGTCCATAAGACTAATTCTGCAACTTGTGTCTCTAGCCATTCTCTCTCCTGCTTCAGTTCGAGGTAATCAGCATGTCACTTTTCAACACCACAATCTAAGACATGTCTGCAGAAAGGCTTAGGACTAAACCGAAGAATCCACCGAGTCAGGCCTGGTGTGCTGAGCCTGCTGAGATTCATTAGGTGAAAGAGCTAAGTACTTCCATCCTCAAGCCTATATTATTCTAAGAACGGTGGCATTATTTATTGTACCTACCAATAGGAATGTTGTGCACTGAGGCAGGGGTAGCTGAGAGAAGAAAGAGGAAAAGAATTACGAAGAGGAGAATACTATCTAGCACTCTCTAGTGCCCCATGGTCTTAAGTCATCTATCACAAAAACTTGCCTGGTGATTACCATTTTCTTCTTTTCATAGAAAAGGAAACTGAGGCATGGAAAGAGTGGGTGATTTTCTTAAAGAAATATTGACGGTTTGGCAGAAAGTTAGAGTCATGGTTTAACCTTCTACAAGGAAGACTTTCTTCAATACTGGAGAAAAACATAAATTAAAAGAATGTTGGCAAACAGGATTAAGAGGGCTATTACTGTAGAGCTGGAGAGAAATGATGACCAAAATGAAAAGCCTCCATAAAGTAAGAACTCATTCTTTTTCTCTCTTACATTTCCATGGAAGAGACACCTTTACTCCCCATCAAGCAGAGAGTATTGAAGTGGATACTTCTGTCTCTCTGTCATATTTCTTTCATCCGAGGGAGCAGGGATGGATGACTTGCAATTTGAGGGCTTATGAGCTATGGGGTAACTTCACTTAAGAATGTTTATTAAATTGGCTCGGGGCCTGTGGCTCAAGCGGCTGGGGCACAGGCCACATACACCTGAACTGGTCGGTTTGAATCCAGCCCAGGCCCGCCAAACAATGACAGCTGCAACCAAAAAATAGCTGGGCGTTGTGGCAGGCACCTGTAGTCCCAGCTACTGGGAGGCGAAGGCAGGAGAATCGCTTGAGCCCAGGAGTTGGAGGTTGCTGTGAGCTGCCATGCCACGGCACTCTACCCAGGGCGATAGCTTGAGGCTCTGTCTCAAAAAAAAAAAAAAAAAAAACCCAGAATGTTTATTAAATTGAATGGCAACACAAGCACATTTCTCTCCTTCCTTCTTTGTATTTTGGGCCCTGAGTTTTGTAAAGAGACTGGGCTTTCTCACCTCTTCCTCTTATCATGAAGCAGGGGAACCAGGGCAGTTGTTCCCGGTTGGCAGAGGTGGACCATGACTCAGCTTCTTTCTCGACCTTTGGATGGGTATTGGACTCAACTGTTCCACCAATAGGACATTTAGAGTGAGGTGTGAAGATGGTCACAGATTGGTTTCAGTCTGAATCTCAAATCCAGTTTTACCAAAGAAGCTCTGTATTTTCTGTTTTACTAAACAGCCATCAATAAAGCTAACTTTCGCTGCCTTCTGTTTTTCTATACCTGTTAGGATCCTAAGGAGAACAAAAAGTATTAACACGGAGAATCTAGTAGAATCACCAATGGGGGTGAAAATAAAGGGCTTATGTTTACAGACCTTTGTTTCCCTAGAGAAATACTTACTCCTGATATTTTGAGGACTTCCCTGTTTGACCAGTGCCCAGCACAAAGAAACTGGTTCATGGCTCTGAGCCTTAGATTCCTTATCTATAAAATAAGGATTAGGGTAGTTTATTTTAAACAAGGTTACTGCTCTTTGCTCTCTCCACTTAGGCTCATATGGGACATACATAGAACCTGGTGATAATCAAAACTCCTTTGAGGCCTTGGGGACACCCTGATGGAGTGTCAGACATCATTAAGGTAAAGAGTAAAGAGAAACAGCAGGAGCCTTTGATCCCTGGGCCTGGTAATCAGTGCATTAAAAGAGAGAGAGAGAGAGAGAGAGAGAGGATAGGATCCAGCTGTGCACTCTAACCCTATTAAAACCAAGGCAAATCTGACTCTGAATGTTCCAAGGGCCTTTTGGCCTTACCCAGATCTAATAAGAAGGTGGTTTTATCTCCACTCTTACTCACATTGTCACTCTCTATACTGAGAAAGGTAATAAAGGTGAGAAGAAAGTGAACTCTGGAAAGCTGAACCCTGGGACTGCCCTACCTGCATACCTGTGAGTGCCCCTGGGCCAACCCATTGCATCTAATGTCTTTTTTCCATGGAGGAACGAGGTCCACTGAGACTGATGAGATGCTGAAAGTTACAGAGCAAGTGAGTGGTGGGGAAGGACAAGTTAAGAAAGTACGTTACTTTATTGAAAGAATGAACGTTCATTCATAAATTATCTACCATGGGCCAACACGATGCTAGGCTTCAAGAGTAGGATTAAAAATTTGAATAAGTATTAGTCTCTGCCCACTCCCTAGGAGCAGTAAAATCTTGGGGGGTCTTGCAAAAGGGCACTGTAAAAGACACAACAGCATCACTCAGGACAGAGTGGGCATTTTTCTAGAAAAGCCAGAAAAACTCTATCAAAAAGTTATACGTATATGTTATATACATATAAAATACATACATAAAAGGTTATATATAAAATCTATCTATCAATCAATCTATATCACCTATGTATATAAACCGGCTTCTATCTAATTCAGTTGTAATGCAATTTCCACAACTAAAGAGCCATATATGGGTGTTCTGAAAAATGTTTCCACCAGCCTGAGAAAGAGTGAGACTCTGTCTCTACTGGAAATAGAAAAAATTAGCTGGGCATCGCGGAGGGCGCCTGTAGTCTCAGCTACTTGGGAGGCTGAGGCAGGAAGTTCGCTTGAACTCAGGAGTCTGAGGTTGCTCCCCTGTCTTGGATATTATGGTTAGGATTATGTGGCCTAGGACTGGTGCTACATCACCAGGCTGGGAAGAACCCTGGAAGTTCAATAGATCATTTGACTAGAAGAAAACTTACACTTTCCTATCAAACACTTTTTAATTATGCAGATGACTCTTTAATGTATGTTGTATAGATTTTCCAAGTCTATCACTGAAATAAATTCAGAGGATGGAGCAGGTAATACTAGACTTAAGGTAGAGTAGATGCTCACAGAAATAAGTGGGGATGATCACAATATATCACTATAAAAAGAGCTGCTCTTCCTGTGCTCAGAGTTGTTATTAAGTGGGTAGGAACTCTTTCACACAAATGGCTGTTTTTCTGTTTGTTTGTTTGTTTTTTGAAGCTTTTTGCCAGGGCCAGGTTTGAACCCACCACCTGCGGGATATGGGGCCAGCACCCTACTCCTTTGAGCCACAGGCACCTCCCTGGCTGTTTTGTTTTTAATTGAAGGCCAACTAGAGGACATCATCTGAATGATTTAACTGGAGAACATAATTATTATACCTCAAGTCTACAGAACACAGAATTAGATTTCAGCTACCATTTATTGAGAAAAAATGGATGGCGTGCCACTTTAACTTTTACATATGTTGTCATAGGTTAGTCATCACAAGCCTTTAGACTGGTTTTAGTGTGCTCATTTTTATAGATGCATAACCAGAAAATTACAAGAGGTAAAATGATACACTTGCATTTAAACAAATGGTAAGCTAGGATCTGCTTTTACATTGTCAGCTAGGATACAATAAACACTATGCCAAGCATCTCAGAAGATGCAACTGTACAAAATTCTTGGTTCTTGATTTCTAAGATCTTATATTAATATTATGCTTGAGGAATGAGATATTTATGAAAGCAAAATGATGTCAATGCTAAAGTGTTAGAAGCAAAATCTTACAGCAGTATTTAAAAGAAAAAATGTATCTGGAGGAGATGGGAGTTTTGTGAAACTTCAAAAACTTATTTCTATAAGTTATCCCAGGGAAGAGAGAATTATGGGCCAGGGGCTTGCACAAACATATAGCTTAAGCTCAGATGTCACCAGGCAGATGGGTGACTAGAGCTCACTGTGCAGTGCCCAGGGGGTGCAGGACAGGACAGGAGAGGACACGAGAAAAGTGGAGGTGGGTGAGAAAAGTAAAACCACAAACTATTTCCCAAGGAAAAAATCAGAAGAAATTTAAAACTACAAAATTTCTCATGCATTTCATGTTTTCTCAGTGGATAAACATCCTTTTCATTGTTGTTTTGAGGAAATCTACTCAGCAGACTGTATTTAAAAATGTAACCCAAGGTTTTACTTCTGAAATCATCTCTCCCCCACATCTCTTCATCCCCATTGACCCAGATAATGTAAGAGTCAGGGAGAAGGAAGTGAATCCAAGAGACAAGAGCCCTTTTCGGGGATGGAAAGTGGGAGGCAGAGCTCCAGATGTCTCTGAAGGAACCAAACCTCTCGCGGCAATGGAACCCGGGACAATGCTGTCTTCAACGTCCATGTCATTGGATTTGTTATAGATGAGCTGTTATAATGAAGGCTTTCAGGCTAATTAATCCTCCTGAATGCCTCTGTGTTGTGCTGCGTTCTATGATTCATTACAGAGCAAGTCTTCAATCTTTTTCTCCTGGAGTGTTACAGTCTTCAGTGAATACGTGTGGTTGTTTACCCTGGTTGGCATCAATCACATAGTGAGTCAACAACCAGAGTTGAGGACAAATTACCCTCATCGTCTTTTCTGAGTACTTTAATTTATTCTATTTTTCATTTATTGCGAATGTCACTGTTGTTGCTAATGTTTTTTAACATCTGGCAAAAAAATTAAAAAAAAAAAAAAAACACTTGTAATCCTTGTAGCTTGTTTTCTCCACAAGTCTTAGAAACTGCTGTAGGATAAACTTCAAGCACTGGGGAACAATATGTTTGATAAACTTTGCTATGTTAAGTGCCTTAGAGATCATTCCTGAGCGAGAGTAGTGTAATGAATTAGTAAGCACATAATACTCTGTAAGAGAGATAAGAAGTGTTTACTCATTGAGGTAATTTCTGGGAAAGTAACTTGGAACAGACTTTAGAGGATTCTGTGTTCTGTGTCTGGACCTTCATTTGTTAAGACTCCAAAACCACGGCTATGGAGAATGTTGGCTTTCTCTTCCTGACTCAGTAGCCCTCTAGCTGCTTCTGGCAATTGCTATTACCAAATTACTCATTAACTTGAGGTAGGTCTCAAATTGGCAACAATAGTGAAAATGGAACAGTGTTATCCTAATATTAGCTCCCAGCTATAGTGTGCAGATCTATGTTAACTCCTTCACATAAATTATTAATATTACAGTTAATGTTTAACAAAACTGAAAAGTAAATATTCTTAACTCCATTTTATGTTTAGAGAATTTAAGTGTCTTAAGCAAAGTTACACAGCAAGTAAAGGATCCAGGCTTTTAGTTGATTCTAAAGGCCAGGCTCGTAACCGATAACAACATTCTACCTCTCAGATTCACTGAGTTTCTGCCAAACCAATGTGTGTGTGTGTGTGTGTGTGTGTGTGTGTGTGTATGTATGTGTAAAAATGCCCCTCTTTATGTATAAAGATACCTATATGAATGTATCTCTGCTGTTTTGAGTATAGGGTGTCCACAAACACACAGTAGGACCATTGGCCTTGACAGTGAGCTGCTGCTACCTATAGAAGCTGACTTCATTCTCTCCTCCTCCAACCAACACATCTTCACAGACATAACTTCATTTTACACAGATCTGAAGACTTTAGATATTCCCTCTGGTAAACACAGTGAAGTCCAAACTCCTCAGCCCTCCATTGGCATTCTCCCACATCTCCTTACATCTTCCCTCCTAAGTTCTTCTCGTGGTAGGTGACGACCAATCTCACCTATGCACATGCAATTCCCTTCCTGTGCACATCTTTTCACACTCTCTCCCACCTGAAAATCCAGCTTATCCTAAGTCTTAAACGTATTTTAAGACTCCGATGAAAACATTAAGACAGACGCTGCTTTATCATTTTCTAGTTGTACATTACATTAGATTATGGCGCGTTTCAAAGTTGGCCTCCACAGAGTCTCATCCTTATGTGTGTGTCTTATCTCGACGCTCCCTTCCACCAGCATTCTCTTCCAGCACAAGAACATCTGGGTTATTCTGTATTTACAATTTACAATTTCTTGCATAATGCTTAACACATGCTCAGAAAAATGTTGGTTAAACAGAATCAGATAGTCACCGATGTTTATTTCCATTTCCGTAACTACTTCATTCCAACAGTGCACAGAACGTACTATGCCATGAAATGACCCAAATGTAAATATTTTTCTGATCTATTTAAACAATATGCCACATTTGACCCACTAGCTGTCTATTATCATGGAGCCACTCACTTAAATGTTTGGGTCAAAACTTTTATAGAACTCCCCTAGAAGACATAAATTAAACATTTTAAGGACAAGTTATTATCTTTCAAGAAAGGGCTTTCTACATAGTGAAGAGTTTCACTTGCACGTCCCTCTTTCTTTATGCCAGAGCTAGCTATGAAATGTGAAGAAGTAGCCTGAGGTGCTTGAGATTAATACTCTATGGACAATTCCCCTAGCTTACTCTTGAACATAGAATACTTTATACAAGTGCTATACTTTGAAGGCCATTCATTTCCCTTCCTGGGGATATAACTGTAGCCCCAGGAAGTCAATGAGAGTTCTCCATCAATTATAACCATGGGCCAAACCAATCCTCTATCTTGGGTGGAAATACTGAGTCTTTTTCTATTTTTAACATTTTGATCTCATATTCATGCATAAATGTCAGAATCAGTGTTTTGCCTCTTAAACTAGACATCTGAGAATGGAGTGGCCATACCAAAGTCTAGTCAGCCTGGTCAGTTCTGTCATTTTAATTTAACAAATGAATTGGATCAGCAACTTAATGATCCAACATAAGCTACAGAGCTGGTTTGGAATCCAGAAAATGTAAGAACACATAACCTTGGGCTGCTAGATAAGTGGCCCACACTTATCTAGAAGGACATGGTAAAGCAGAACAGCTAGAATCTGAAATGTGGGATAAAAGAACAACTTTATCACAAGAAAATGCTTTACCCCCAGCTGCTGTAGATAAAGGAAGTACTTTTAGAGAAAGGCAAAATACAAACATACAGGAAAAGATTTCAGAGCGGAAGATTTCAGATGGAAGAAAATCTTCTGGCAATGTTCACGTAACATATTTCCAAGTAGGCCAAGCACGGTGGCTCATGCCTATAATCCTAGCACTCTGGGAGACCGGGGCAGGAGGATCACTTGAGCTCAGGAGTTGGAGACCAGCCTGAACAAGAGGGAGACCCCCATCTCTAAGAAAAATAGAAAAATTAGCCAGGGACTGTGGGGGACACCTGTACTCCAAGCCACTCAGGAGGCTGAAGCAGGAGGATCACTTGAACCCAGGAATTTAAGGTTGCTGTGAGCTAGGCTGATGTCATAGCACTCTAGCCTGGGCAACAGAGTGAGACTCTTTCTCAAAAAAATGTGTGTGTGTGTATGCATACATATTTCTAAGTAAATCCACAGAGGAGTGACCAAGAGGAGATCATGTTGGACTCTGGCACAGATTCTTTCATAATTGAGGTAAAATTGATAATATGGTGAAATGCATAGATCTTAAAGTTAGGTAATTTTTTTAAGAGGCAAGGCCTCACTTTGTGGCCCAGACTGGAGTGCAGTGGGAATTCACAAGCCTGATCATGGTGCACTGCAACCTTGCACTCCTGGGCTCCAACAATCCTCCTGCTTCAGCCTCCCCAGTAGCTGGGACTGCAGGCACATACCACCATGCCCAGCTTGGATAAACTCTTGAGTAATATACTTACTCATATAACCATCACCTCAATGAAGCTATAGAATATTTAGATTTACTCCTAAAAGTTTCCTCATCTCTTACTTCCAGCCCGTCTCTACCCTGTATACAGTCTAGTTTCTTTCCATCATGGGTTAGTTTCATCTATGTTAGAACTTCATATGAAAGAAATCATAAAGTATATATTCTTTTGGTAATGCTCTGCTTTCTCAATATGTTTTTGAGATTTATCCACATTTTTGCATGTACTATTAGTCCTTTTTTCCAGGGCTGATTAATTGGTGTTCTAATGTATGAACATATCACAATTATTTTCCTATTTGTATTCACTTGAATTGCTTCTGATTTCTCACTATTATGAATAATAACTCATCATGTTGATATATATTGTCTAACTTCTCTTGAGTAAATGCTTAGACGGTATAATCGCTGTGGCCTAAGGCAAGTGTACTTTTGGCTTTAAATGAAATAAAACTGCTAACAATGTTTAAAGTAGTTGTAATAGTTTTCATTTCCTTCAGCAATGAATGAGCATTTTGGTTCTTCCACTTGCTCTCCAACATTTGGTGTTGTCAATCTTTTTCCATCTTCACATTTTCGTGGGTGCCCGGAACCATCTCATTGTGGTTTTAATGTGCTTTTTTCTTACATTTAATAATCTTGAACACCTTTTCATTTGTTTTTTGACCGTTTTTATAGACATGCTACACAAAGGTTTTGCCAATTACATTATTGGTTCATAGGAGTTATTTGTATATTCTGCATGCAATAAGGTAAGAGATTTTTAATTTTCTTGTTTTCTAGCTATGAACAGACATCATCAAAAGGATTTGAGTGTAAAACAAGGCAAAGCCAATAGTTTAGTTATGCAGTTTTTTCACTGCATAATTTTAGGGGCTGCCATTCACATTTGTAGTCATAATAGATATGTACATTTGTCAATTTTAAGGAAGAGACAACTTTTTCTAACTTACTCAGAACAGGCGAATCTCTTGAGTCTAGGTGTTTGAGGTTGCAATAACACCTTTGCACTCTAGTTGGGGAGGGCACCTATAGCCCAGTGCTTAGGGTGTTGGCCACATGCTCTGGGGCTGGTGGGTTTGAACCTGGCCCGGGCCTGCTAAACAAACAACAACAACAAAAAAAAAAAATTGCCAGGCCTTATGGTGAGTGCCTGTAGTCTCAGCTACTCAGGAGACTGAGGCAAGAGAATCGCTTGAGCCCAAGACTTTGAGGTTGCTGTGAGATATGACATCATGGCACTCTACGGAGGGTGACAAAGTGAGACTCTGTCTCAATTAAAAAAAAAAAAAAAGGCCAGCTGGACTCATGTCTTTATTGGTCATTCAAGTGGGGCAAAGGAAATATCCTTTTAAAACTCAGGCATGAGTTTGTCTTGTATCCTGTCAAAGGAAACAAATGGAAAAAAAAAAAAAGACTCAGAAAGAAAGAGAGAGAGAAAAGAAAGAGAAAGAGATGGAGGGAAGGAAGAAAGGGAGGGAGAGAGGGAGCGAGGGAGGGAGAGAAGGAATGCCATTGAGGTAGTAGTGGCCACTGCCATAAACTTTTGTAATATGGATCATTCCATCTTTTGAATGGAACATTGACTGTAAGAAGGTAAGGATAAGAAGTTATCCAATCAGAGGTTGAAAGTACCAATTAGGTGTTTTGGAGTTGTGTTGTTGTTGGTTTGGGTTAGTTTTTAGTATGTAGGGTAAGGTATGAGAAGAAAGAGGCAATTTAAAGCAGTGACTATCTGTTCCTAAAAAGAATTTGAAAGAACTATGGAGGGCTCAAGATGTGCTAGATTGGAAGGTAAAATTTTTTCATATCTCTAGTTTCTCTAACTGGCATAACGTTAAGCCTTTCATTAAAACACTTCAAAAGATTCAGGGTTATGGGTGCTAGAATCTCTTAGCTAGGTGAAAGAATTTCTGAGAATTTTTAAAGTATTGTCTCAACATCTTGTCCAAGAAAGGATCATTGGAATGGATTTTGTCTTGAATAATAAACTGATATTTAACAGAAAGCCCAAAACATTTTAAAAGAGTTGTAAGACTAAAATGGTCAAAGATGCTGCAAAATGAAAGAGACTTCTTGGCCCTTAATTTTCTACAGGCTGAAAGTTTGAGAGAAAGCTGCTCTGCAGCAAACACAGCCACTTCTTTTGAAAAAAGAAAGATGTCTCAGAAGGCAGAAGCAAGGCCCAGAAGGGGAAAAATCAGGAGACGAGAAGAACCATGGGTTAGAGAACTACTTTCAAGGATCGGAACTGTTTCCTTACCAAGAAGCATTCCCTACTTCTACAGAAGGTGGGAATTAGCAACGTATATATAACTGGGGGTGAAAATTATTACAGAGCAGTATTTCTGTAAGTTCTTGTCCTTCTCCTTTTGAAACAAAGTGTCCAGGGCCAATATACTACCACTTGTTCAACATTATATCATATATATGGGAGGAAATAATGTCACTTTAGTTCAGAGCCTCTGGATTAAGAGAAACAGTATCAGGAAAGATATGCTTGAGAAACTACATCTAACTTGCCCCATCAATATCTGGACAATATTTATATGATGAGATCATGAACTTTAAGGTGGATTCTCTGGTTGAATGAGAATTTGGGGCTCTGAAAGGAGATATATATATATATATTTTTTTTTTTCCCATGGAGCAGAGATATGAATTATTCACATCTGAATTGACTGTGATAGATTGTTTGCAAAGCTACCAATAATTCTTTATATTCTTCATGTCCTATTCCATGTCCCTCTTTATATTTCAAGGCAGGGTCTTTTTTTCCTCTGAATCTGGGAATGTCCCTGTGACTTGCTTTGATCAAAACAATGTGGCAGAAGCAATGGTGTATAATTTCTGAAGCCTGGAGTTATAACACCTACATCTTCCTTCTTCAATCTATTGGAACTGTTTCCTCAGACTTCCCAGGAAAACATGGAGATGAAGCCTGAGTCAATAGCCAGAACCACCAGACAGACTTGGGAGTGGGGCCGTCTTCGAGCTTACTGCTCGGCCAGTCCTCCAGGTGAACGCAGCCCAGACAAAACCAGCCAATTCACAGAAGTGAGAAAAAATAATAAATTGTAATTTTCTAAGGCACTAAATCTCAGCGTGCTTTATCATACATCAGTAGAAAACTGAAGCAGAAATTGACTTTGTTATCAAAAGTCTTTCCCCAAAGAAAACTCCTTAGTCTGATGGCTTCACAAATATATTCTATAATATTTATGGAAGAAATAAAACCACTCCACACAAACACTTCCTGGAATAAAGGAGGAAGGAAGACTTTGCATCTAATTCTATGAGACCAGCAAAGTTGTGATGCAAATGAGCAAATTATTTATTACAATGAAAAAACAGTTAGATAACACCCATCATAAATGTAAGTATAAACATTTCTAAGAAAACATGGGAAATTTAAGTCAAGCAATATATAAAATGAAAAATATATTAGTATCAAGTGAATTTTACTCCAAGAATGCAGTGATGGTCTAAGAATAACCAACCAATAATTCACTATGTTACATGTTAATAGAATAAAAGAAAATATCATCATCTATGTAAATAAGTACATAAAAACTTTAAAATTCAATATTCACTAATGATTAAGAAATATTCAAAAAATACAAAAAGAAAGGAACTTTCTCTGACAAAGGACATCTGTGAAAGTCCTCCAGGTAACAGACAGAATGTTTTCTCCCTACCCTCTAAAATAAAGCAAGAATATTTGCTCTTATTCCTTCTATTCAACATGTGTTTGAGGTCCTAGCCCAAGTCCTAGCCCTGATCTGCTGCTGAGATCCAGAAAGCCAGAAACCAAGATTTGAGGGTTGAAAATGAATAAATAGATTGGCTAATGTAAATGTTTACTTCAAAATAACACAGTTGTTTGCACAGACATGTCCAAAGAATCTTACCTAGGAATTTTAAAGCAAAGGGATAGTCTGCTCACGAATTGTCAATGCACAGTGTGGCTATTTGGTAAAAGTTTAATGAGGGACATCATTAAACTTTCATTTTAGAACATCTCTTATTACAGATCACATTAATTACAAAGAGGAAAAAATAACTAAATTTACTATGGAGAAAGCTTGCAGAGCTCATTTTAATTAAGTGATCAAAGTTAATGTCATTAATGATAAGACAAAGTTAACAAAGTTTTCTCTGCATATCAGCCTCTTTGGTTTTACCCTTAAATATAAAAACTACTCATGCAAATTCTTCTCTGCAGTAATTCTCACCCCTAGTCATTATACGTTGCTAATTCTACCTTCCATAGAAGTAGGGAAATTAACAACACCAATCATGTGCCTCCTGATATGATACACTGAGAAGAACAAAATATCACTGAAGTAATATTCCTGGCCAAGATTCATAGCCTAAATCTAACCATGAAAAATATTATTTTTTTGGACACAATCTCACTGTGTCACCCATGCCTGGATTGTAGTGGTGTGATCAGAGCTCACTGCAGCCTCAAACTCCTGGGGTCATGTGATCCTCCTGCCTTAGCCTCCTAAATACCTAGGACTACAGGCCTATGCTAGCATGTCTGGCTAATTTTTCTACTTTTAGTAGAGACAGGGTCTTGTCCTTGCTCAGGCTGGTTTTGAACACCAGGCCCCAAGTGATCCTCCTACCTCAGCTTCCCAAAGTGCTAGGATTACATGCATGAGTCACTGCATTGTACAGGAAACCTTATTCTTGTTTTCTCCATCTAGACATTCCCTTCTCTAAGTTCCTTTGCAAATTCTACCTCTTCTCTAAAATATTTTCTGATAACCCCAGTCCATATTCATGTCTCCCTCCTCTGAACTCCTGTAGTATTTATTGAATACAGCACCCGCCCCCTCCACCCTGTGTTAAGGAAGCGAAAATCACCACCTACCAATAGGATGGATACAGGGTTTGGTGTCTGAACATATTTTCTTCTTAATAGCATCACTTCTACCTGCTATTGACTCCCTTTCTCCCTTCTGAATCTCACTCTCTCAAGGTGCAGACTATACTGATATATGTGCAAACCTCACATCACAGTCAATTGTATACTCAGACTTATCAAGTATATAACTGTCTCCTCTGACAAGTTTATTCTGTCTTTAAGAGGTTGGTGAAGAAAACACCAGACATATATCAGAAAAACATTATTTTCTCATCATTTTCCTCAGAAGGCACAAGAAACTTTCCCTGGAGATGAACAGTGATGAAGAGGTACCAATGTTCTGTGTCTCTGCTCACAGCAAACAGGCAATTCATAAAATTGCTCCCTCTATGAATTTTAGGAAAATTGACCAATATCCATCCCTTAGTTTTCCAGGAAGCAAAACTATCAAAGAATTGTGGTGTTAACTTCTTAATTCAAACTGAGCCATCACTTAGTTCACGCTATGCCCCATCCTCACATTTTACAGGAAAACAAAACAAATGGCAGCTTAGTGATGGCAAATTAAGCACCCCAGGGTACACAATCAGAGGGAAAAGATGGCTCTAGAATCCATTTCTCATAATTCCTTTTTTTTTTCTTTTCTCTGCATATCAGCCTCTTTGGTTTTACCCTTCAATACAAAAACGACTCCTGTTAGGTCATAGCAACTGCTGAAGTTGTAAGAGGACTTTGCTTCTGCACACATGGTAAGAACAAGGCATATTCCCCAACTTTGAATGAAGTGCTGATTTTAACCTTGAAGAGAAAAAAATTTCGCATTCAGCCTTTGCTTGATTTTACCACCTGTTTCTTCCCAGAGCACTAGGGTCCCTGATAAGCATAAAGGGTCCTGGGGACCTTAGGACAAGGGTAAAGACAAAAGGAGACAGTACCAAATAAGTTCAGTTTCTCCTCCCTCACACAAAACATTCCTTCAGGCTTACTCTAGCCTCGTGAATACCACGGGACTATAAATAGTCCCAGACTTTATTCCTGGAACATTGTTTAGTTTACTATTGTCAAATTCTCTAAGCAAAGTGGTTTTTCCCAAGAGTTTATACTTGGGGAATCACAAAAGCTAAGCTCCTCCGGACATGACGCTTATGAAACACTCTTCTCTTCCAGTGTCTTTTTCTAAAATATAACACTCCAATAAGCCAACTGTCATCTGTTTTCTTGCTCATAAAATGGGAATAGAAATAACTGCCCTAGTTATTCCAGTTTTCTGCAGATCTAAGTATATAAATACATATAAAGGTATTTTACAAATTTTAAAACACCGTGCAGATGAATGGGATTATTCAGTTGTCAGAGCCCCCTAAATAAGTTTCTTCAATACTACCTGTTATGATTAGATGTTTTAAAAAAAGAGTAAAATGCTGAAAAAAATTCTCTAAATGGCATCTTTATGCTCTTGGCCTGTCTCTCTCATCTATTACAGTTCTGACCCACACACGTTGCACTCTCCCCTCCCCCACCTGCCATATCAGCCAGAGGAGGGCCCTTGACTTGATTTTGCCAGTGATGCAACTTATACAACAGGACATGGAAATTGTGGAGTTGCCACCTTATAATTAATCATGGGAAAAATGATTATGAATGGGTTTGAATTTCTTTCTTTCTTTCTTTTTTTTTTTTTTTTGTAGTTTTTGGCCGGGGCTGGGTTTGAACCCACCACCTCCAGCATATGGGACCGGCGCCCTACTCCTTGAGCCACAGGCGCCGCCCGGGTTTGAATTTCTTTTAATGTGTCTCCATGGATTCTTTTTAATATCTATAAAATTGTATTACTTAATACATATAAAATTTACACAAGCAGGATGATTATGAACAAAATAAGTATAAAAATAATCACTGAATAGTTTTAGATATTTAAAGATGAATAATTTATAAAGCTCTCTGAGATTTTTGAAACAAATAATCTAACTGTAATGTTAAAGACTGGAAAAAAAAAAATGAAAGGCGGCCCCGGTAGCTCAGTGAGTAGGGTACTGGCCACATACAGTGAGGCTGGCAGGTTTGAACCCAACCCAGGCCAGCTAAACAACAATGACAACTGCAACAAAAAAATAGCCAGGTGTTGTGGCGGGTGCCTGTAGTCCCAGCTACTTGGGAGGCTGAGACCAGAGAATCACCTACGCCCAAGAGTTTGAGGTTACTGTGAGCTGTGACGTTATAGCACTCTACCGGGGTTTACATAGTAAGACTCTGTCTCAAAAAAAAAACAAAAAACAAAAAGACTGGAAAAAAAACTAGGAGAATTCTGAAAACGTAAAAGGTGCTCTTTTATATAAGCTGTGGCAGGCCTCAGGTACTAAGTACCCAGGTCACACGGATTTCCCCCTATGCTCTCTAGGTTACTCACAGCTAAGTCATAAAATTAGTACTCACCACTTTCCCACCTTAGCAAATATTGCAAAATATAAAACAGAAATCAGCTTCCAGTTTGAATTTATTGCCATAACTATTTACTACAGCAATTTAAAAACATGCAATCCTATGTACTCCTCAGTAGTCTTGGTCCTAGTCCCGGGGCTCCTTCCGTGGAGCTCAGAGGCTCTAGCACCAGTTGCCCAGTGCCTCCTCCTTAAAGGTGTGGGTTGCAGGTCCCTGGGCCACTCATCCAAGTTTGATTCCAACCTGATCCCTTTGCTCCCCCTGCCCTAGAGGTGGTAGAGGCTTGTTGCAGCTTCTACCTTGGTGATAATTTTGTGTTCCCTTTCTTGCTTTTAAATGTACACAGTGAACAATTTTTATGCATAATTAATATTTTTTCACATTAAATCCTCTCTTTTAAAGTGACTTGTGATTTTTTTTATTTCTTAATCTGAGACTGATTGAATCATAAATTGGAATCCACATTGTCCCAGAAAACAGTCTTTTTAAAGAAATTTTGACATTGGTTTGGTAAGTCCTTGAGCTTAAACTCAATGCTGAGACTCTGGTTTTGGAAAAATTTATAGAATCCAGTACTATCACGGTTTGTGGAATTATGACCTGTGATTGATTGGATTGATGTGCCCACTGAGGCAAACGCCTCGAGGTAACAAGTATCTGCTATGCTGAACTCCATGGCAGTTAAACAGTAATGACTCCTATGAGGTGTTTGATGTGGAATAGATTTGTGTGTGTGTGTGGGGGGGGGCGTATATTCCAGAACTTACAGAAAGAAAGGAGCAAACTCAGATCTTTAAATACTAAGCTCCAGTCATGGTTGGAAAGCCCTAACACAGCCTCTTGTTCGGCAGCTAAAGCTCAATATCATCTAAAATCAAATGAAGATTCAATTATACAAGTTGCAGAAGTATCATAGCCTCCTCAACTTTTTTGTATAAAACTTTGAATATTTATCAGGAAGTAATGCATTCATGAGAATAGGAAAATCTGGATTGATTCAGATAAAAATGAGAAATTAGAAACCCTGGCTTACAGTGACCCTCCTTTAACAGTGGGAAGAGTGTTCCTATTTGTATCTGAGGAATCTAGCCTTCCTATGCTTGAAGATCCTGTAATAACCTTACTTAGGTGCTCATTCTCCAAACCTACCCCAATTGGAAACTATGGAACTACTAGAAGAAAATGTAGGAGAAACACATTGTAATATTGATCTGGGGGAGGATTTTTTGGAAAAGCTCTCAAATCACAGGCAACAAAAGCAAGAATAACCAAACTAAAGTTTATATCAAACTAAAGATCTTCTGCTTTTTAGTTTAATTTCCTTTGTTTACAGCAAAGGGAACAATCAATAGAGTGAAGAGATACTCTATAGAACAGGAGAAAATATTCACAAACTATGCATCAGTCAAGGAGTTAATATCCAGAATATGTAAGAAAAGCAAACAACTCAATAGTGAAAAGAAATCTGATTTTAAATGGGCAAAAGAGCTCAATACACATTTCTCAAAAGAAGACATGCAAATGGCCAGAGGGATATGAAAAAAATAGTCCAACACAACTAATAATTACGAAAATTCAAATCAAAACCACAACCCTAGTTAGAATGGCTACACGTATTATTAAAAAGAAAAAAAGTAAGAAACACTGGAGAAGGAGAAAGGAGAACTCTTATACACTGTTGGTAGGAATGTAAACTAGTAAGTACAGCCAGTATGAAGAATAGCATGGAGGTTGCTCAAAAAATAAAAAATTGAGCTACCAGGCCTGACACAGTGGCTTATGCCACTGTGCCAATCCTAGTACTTTGGGAGGCTTAGGTGGGAGGATCTCTTGAGCTCAACACTTGGAAACCAGCCTGAGCAAAAGTGAGATCTTGTCTCTACTAAAAACATAGAAAAATTTGCCAGGTATTATGGCCAGCACCAATAGTTCCAGCTACTCGGGAGGCTGAGGCAGGAAGATTGCTGGAACCAAAGAATTTGAGGTTACTGTGAGCTAGAATGTGCATGTATACCATGGGCAACAGAGTGAAACTACGTCTCATAAGAAAAGAAAATTAAGCTATTGACTACTGGGTATATACTGAAATCCCACTACTGGGTATATAGCCAAAGGAAACAAAGTCAGGGTATTGAGGAGGTTATCTGCGCGCTCATGTTTATTGTGGTATTAGTCACACTAGCCAAGATACGGAATCAACTTAAGTGCTTATTGACAGATGAATGGATTAAGCAAACATGGTACATATACACATAGGAATACTATTTAGCTATAAAAATGGAAATCCTGTCATTTGCAACAATATAGACGAACCTGGAGGGCTTTATGTTAAGTGAAATAAGCCAAGCACAGAAGGATAAAACTGCATAATCTCACTCACATGGAATCTAAATATTTGATCTCATGAAAGTAGAAAGAAGAATATTAGTTGCCAGAAGCTGGAGAAAGAAGGGAAGAGACTGGTCAGTGGGTACAATTAGATAGGAAGAATAAGACTGGTGTTCTGCTGCAGAATAGGGTGACTACAGGAAAAGAAGTTCTACAACTCAATAAGAAGAAGATACACAACTCAGAAGAAATATATACAGAATTACTGAACAATTTAAAAAATAATACATAAGTAATTCATATGTATATATACAGGTGCTCAGCTTCACTTGTTTCAGAGAAAGGTAAATTAAAACCCTGACACACATGTATATATATGAACTAAAATAAAATCTTAAAGCTCCCCCCCTCAGCGAATGATTGACTGAACCCCATCTTGGCCAAGAGGACCTCTGAGACTGCGTTGCTAGCCATGAGAGAGGACATGCCTCATGTCTCTTCCCCTTCTTAGAGATGTATTGTGACCCACTAACAGGCCGAAGGCTATGCAAGACCTACCTGCAGGTTCTCAATACACATAACAAACCCCTGAAGTCTGTCTGGTACTTTGTCTCTAATTAACAGACCCTTTATTTTAAGGCTTCCTTTCCACTGACTCTTGATCTTTCAGACAGAGCTTAACTTTCAGTCAATTGTCAGCTAAAGAATCTTTGAACCCACCTATAACCTGTAAGCTCCCAGCTTCCAGATGTCCCATCTTTTTGAGCCAAACCAATGTATATTTTCCACGTATTGATTTATGACCTTACCTGTAATCCCTGGCTCCCTAAAATGTATAAAACCAAACTGTAACCATACCACCGCATGGCTCAGGGTCATGGTCCTCAAATTTGGCTCAAAATAAATCTTAAATTATTTTGCTGAGTATGGCTTCTTTTCAATTGACACATAATACCACTAAACAATCAATAAAATAACTAAAATGATAAACAATAAACAATACTAGTGTTGGTTACAATATAAGACAACTGAAAGTCTTATCTATTGCTGGTGGGAGTATAAATTGGTACAGACATTCTGAAAAAACGTTTGGTAGAATCTACTAGAAACCAGATATATGCTCTATGGCACATCAATACCAATCCTATGTAAACATACCCAATAGAAATGAGTCCACGTGTTCAGCCAAAGACCTGTTCATAGATGCATAGTCATAATGAGAGAGGATATCTGGAAAAAGTAAGCTCTAAGAGAACAGAGAGATTCTCAAGGAGACCCCAAGGATACACCTGCGAGGTCCTCCCCATGGTGACTCAGCTCTTAGGAATTTGTAGAAACTTAACTCCCTGGGACCTGGAAACTAACACTTGCTTGCACTTCTGCAAAAGCCTGTGGTTCTGTAAAAGCCAGAGCCAGCTTCTCCAGCTTGATTCATACTGACCAATGAGAAAAGTACCCATAGGCCAGAGTTTTTGACTGGGGATTAAAAGGAGAAGACGAAGCTAGTTGGGAAGTTTGGCCATTTTGATTCTTCCGTGCTGTTGCTCTGCTGGCTGGAATAAAGCTCTTCCTCTTTTAAACACCATGTTTGGGTTTTCATTCTCTCCATTAGGCCTCATCTTCCTGCAACAATAATAACCAAAACTTGGGAAAACTCAAGTGCTCATCAACAATATAATGGAAAAAATAAATTGTGGTATAGTCACAAAATTACAGTAATTGTTCTCAAGTTTTTGGACCTCAGGACCTCTACACTTTTAACACTTTTCTGTATGAATATTATACTTCAATGAAGAGTAAAACAAGTAAACAAAAATATAATAAAAACTCAATGACCTGCTGATCTATTTACTTCACTGAGAGCCAATAATTCTGTGGAGATAGACATTGAGTTGAGAATGTCAGACTTCTAGCAACTTTTGATTCTAGCTATCTAGCTTTTGACTCTAGTCTATCCTTCCAGCCCTCACGTGATTGGCCCTTGAGGCAATTATAGACAATAGTTTTGGGTGTGGAAACACCAGCATAATCAGTTTCTTGGTCCCAAGCTGTTTCCCAACTATGGTTTTATAATAAATACCTTTGTCCCTTTTGTGCGGTAGAGAACCCTTATCAGGAAATGCTGGGGAGTAGCCTGAGGCAATCATCTATTTTTCTTTTATGAATCTCTTCTCACTAATTTTGAATGTTACCTTGGGTAATGATTTCTTTTTGTTTTTAGAGACAGAGTCTTATTCTGTCTCCTAAGCTGGAATGGAGTGATGTAAGCATAGCTTACTGCAACCTGGAACATCTTATCTCATCTCATCAAGACAGGGTCTTGATATATAGCCCAGGCTAGTCTTGAACTTTTGGACTCAAGTGATTCTCCTGCCTTGGCCTCCCAAAGTGCCCAGCCCAAAGTGTCTTTTGAAGTGACTATACTATTTTGAGTTCCCACTGACAATGAATGAGAGTTCAGTTGTTCCACATTGTCTTCAACAGTGGGTTCTGGATTTTGGTCATTCTAATAGTGTGTAGTGGTATTTAATTGTTGTTTTGTTTTGCAATTCCCTAATGTTTGCTGATGAGCATCTTTTCATATGCTTTTTTCCTATCTGTATATCTTCTTCTTCTATAAGTTGTCTGTTCAGATCTTTTGACCATTTTTAACTGAGTAATTTGGGTTTTTTTTTTTATGTTTTAAGAGTCCTTTGTATACATAGACCTTTGAGATAAAAAAAAAAATAGACAGGATGAGCCTCATTTTCTGTTTATCCTGGCTTTACTCTGTAAAGAGTTTGTCTTTGATGTGGCACTCAAACACCTGTGGGTCAAGCAAGCTATGTCAAGGAATTGATGTAGTTAATGGACGCAGTGGCTGGAGCAGTTAAAATAAATGTTATGCGGATTGCACAAGGTTTCACTCTGCAGGCATTGTATTAAGTGCTGGCACTTGACATGGACAGCCACGCCTCTGGGAACTTGTAGACTCATTGCTAGAAGATCCTTGATCTCTAGCTGCCCTCACTGAGGCTAGAAGATACATAAGTATTTACAGTTTCCTTTTGACAGCTCAGTGATAGAACCTTGATTTGATGCCACAGTAAGTTTCATGGAGTGAGCAGAAAGAGAACCTAAGAGCAGAGCAAAGAATGGCATCATCTTGGGAACATTTGGATGCCTGTTTTTCAGAACTTAGAAAATTTTAAGGACTTGAATACCTTCTAGCCCCAGCAAGGGCAGGTGGGGATCAAGTGTCTTTTAGCAGTGAATCTACAAAAGTGTTTTTCAACTTTTTTATCTCTAGGTACACTTGAACCTACAGTTAAACTTACATGGCACATTTAAATTGATAAAAAAAAAAAAGAAAAGACTGTACTTACTGTACTGCAAATTTATTTTTGAAAATAATTTAATTAATGATCTTTAATCACAGGTTGAAAATCACTGATCTACAAGTTCTCAAGGGCAAGGGGGCTGGTCAATGCACAGAGTGAACAGGCATTGAAATATATCACTATACCTCATAGATATGCCCAATTATTACATGTCAATTAAAAACTTAAACAAAGAAAAATAAGCATATAAGACACATTTTGGAAAAAATATGAACACATAAAAATATGCTATCCATGTTAACCTATAATGAAATTATATAGTTATCTATTTTTTTTTTATTATTGGAGATTCATTGAAGAACCAGGTTACATTGATTGCATTTGTTAGGTAAAGTTCCCCTTATAATTGTGTCCCACCCCCAAAAGGTGTGTCACACCCCATGACACCCCCTCCCTCCTTCCCTCTCTCTCCTCTCCCCTTCCTCCACCCCCACTGTGTACTAGGTCATTAACTGTCCTCATATCAAAATTGAATACATAGGATTGTTGCTTCTCCATTCTTGTGATGCTTTACTAAGAATAATGTCTTCCACTTCCATCCAGGTTAATACAAAAGATGTAAAGTCTTCATCTTTTTTAATGGCTGAATAGTATTCAATGGTATACATATACCACAGCTTGTTAATCCATTCCTGGGTTGGTGGGCATTTAGGCTGTTTCCACATTTTGGCGATTGTAAATTGACCTGCAATAAACCATCTAGTGCAAGTGTCCTTATGGTAAAAGGATCTCAAAATTGACATATAATCATTTCTTTTACAAAACATGAAGCCACGCTGGTGTGGAGTATGCTATCCAGTTCTCACTTAAGTGTTAAGGCTGTAGAAAATGTTCAAAGGGCCTTTTTTCTTGAGCACAGTACAAGAATTCTTGGATTTAAAGAATTAAAGTTACTCTGCAGCTTCTTACTATTAAACGTACTAGTATTAAGGCAACTGTAAGACAGGAAACTAGCAATGGAAATGAGACATCAATGAAAGGAGACAATTTTTCAGACAGCTGCGTCCTAGTTCTTCATCTGTTTCTTTTCCATGAGGGGAAAAATCACCAAATGTTGTCTATGCCTCCAAGTTCAATTTTAGCAGGTGAATGCCACATTCTCCACACCGTGAAGTGATGTTCAACTGCATAGTCCTTACTCTTTGCTTCTTTATCATTAGAAGAACAGCTGAAAATAAAAATTAAATACAATCAACTCATTTATCCTACTTGAGGCCATAAGTTTGTCCTCATTGTTGAACATGGGGACACAAAGCCTATTTGAGCTGGTGAAAGTATGATTCAGATAAATATCTCAGTTGCAAAGTCCCCATATCATGCTTTTCCAGCCCTTCCATCTGAGAGTCAGGCCAGAGCCCATAAAGTACATTTCCATTTTTATGTGTCCATATACTCTCTATCCATGAGCATCTTCTGATCATACCTTGAACTGATGTTAAAAACCCAATGCAGTCTATGGGGCAATGTGAGTACTTGGGGGTTGTGGAGTTTGATTGGCAAGGTCACTGTCAATCAAAATATATTTCAAATTGGATTTTATTTAGAATGATTTTAAAATGACTTTATCCCACCCTCTCTCAGGGCCAATCACCATGCTCACAATAGTCCTACAAAGCTGTCTACAATATACTTGATGCTTTCTTTTGTTTTATTTCTTTATTTATCTTGAGACAGAATCTCAATCTGTCACTCAGGTAGAGAGTAGTGTCATCATCATAGCTCACTGCAACCCAAACTCCTAGGCCCAAGTGATCCTCCTGCCCCCGCCTCCCAAGTAGCTGGGACTATAAGCACTCACCACTATGTTTACTAATTTTTCTATTTTTTTGCAGAGATGGGTCTCACTCTTTCTAGTTTGGTCTTCAACTCCTGAGCTCAAGGGATCCTCCTACCTCAGCATCCTAGAGTGCTAGGATTATAGGAGTGAGCTGCTTCACCCAGTCTGACATTTAATTATAATTTCTTCAGTGAGTCCAGTACTACAAGAACTGTCCTGGTACACAGTATAGTTTTTATGATCGCAAAAATTGCCTTGCTTCATGGATGTCTCATTTCCTTTGCTAGTTTTCTATTGTCCCGTTTCTTTAATACTAGAAAGTTAACAAAAAATGAAAAGTAACCTTCATTCTTTAGAGGAAGAAAAACCTCTAAAAGTAGTTTGCTGACAGGTTACAGATCTTTACTTCGCTATTTATAATTGAAGTCAATCTGCCATCAGTGGAGATAGTCTAGAGTTATAGAGTCGATATATGATGGGATAAAATTTAAAAATATGTGTTCATGGGCAGCACCTATAGCTCAGTTGGCAAGGATGCCAGCCACATACACCTAGAGTAGTGGGTTTGAACCCAGCCCAGGTCTGCTAAGCAACAATGACAACTGCAACCAAAAAATAGCCAGGTGTTGTGGCAGGTGATTGTAGTCCCAGCTGCTTGGGAGGCTGAGGCAGGAGAATTGCTTTAGCCCAACAGTTTGAGGTTGCTGTGAGCTGTGATGCCACAGCACTCTCACCCAGGGCAACAGTTTGAGACTGTCTCACCAAAAAAAAAAAAAAAAAAAAAAATATATATATATATATAAAATATGTATCATAAGTCTTACTGATTTGTTTCCTTCACAAGATGGTGAGGACAATCTGTGAGAGCTGGGGCCCATTTGGTTTGTTAGTCTGTGAGCTCTCACTTTTCATATGATTCAGTTTCCCAGCCCAAGAGCTTTCACTTGGCCCTGTAGGCAGCAAGGGAGTTGGAGCTCAAATGGGCCTCATTGCCCCTTCTCCTGACTTGGGAAGACTTCAGGAAACTCCTCCCTTAGGCCCCACTGCACTTTGGAAGTCCTGGACAAGGGAACGGTACAGGGTAAATAATGTTCTCCTTGGGTTCTTTCCTGATTGCCACTGTAGCAGTTAAAGCTGTAAGAAATCCTGGTAAAAAGAGTTGTTTAATTTTGTTCTAAACATTATTCCTAAACTTATTTGGCAAGAAACTCAGTAAACATCCTACAGAACCAGTCAGTGCTCCACTGAACGTGATTTGAAAACATTGGTTGAAAGCAGGCTGCAGAGAGGCCTCCATTCTATGACATCTCCCCTAGGTTCTAGCAGCTTCTTGCTGTGAACAGTCTTAGGTGTCCGCATGTATGAGTGTATGTAAAAATTTTGAAATGTAGTTTGGTTATGAAACAAAAGCCTAATACCATTTCCCTTGGGAAAGGGAAGGTAAGAAGACTGGGGAGAGGAGTTCAACTATTTGTAATGATTTATCTCCTGATTATGTATTTGGCTTTGCTTTGGCCTAGAAGTGTTAACAGCTCCCTCTCTCTGCTGATGTCATGAGTAAGTATGCTATTCCTTGCAGTTTTCCTACTCTCTGCCTACGCTTTGGTAATTAGTTCCTTTATAAATAAACCTTCTTCTAATTATCCTAATTTGAGCATGCCATCTGTTTTCCTACTGACACACTGGCATTGCATGATTACTATGGGGTAGAAGGATTCCAGATACATTAGAGACATTAACTCATTTAATCTTCGCTAAATCCCCAAACATAGCTGCATTTATTTACTTATCTTATAGATAAGTGGTTCTCAACCTTCCTAATGCCGTGACCATTGCTACCATTCATTGCTACCAAATAATTTTAGGGTTGGGGGGTCACCACAAAATGAAGCAACATGAAGAACTGCATTAAAGGGCCGCGGCATTAAGAAGGTTGAGAACCATTGTTATAGATGAAGTGACTGATGTCAGGGAGATTAAATAACCTGCCTAAGGGCACACAGCCAGTAAGCAACACAGGTGTGGAGTAAACATGAGCAGCCTGGCTCCAGAGCCCCTTGAATATACAAGATAGAATATATACAGCATTTAAAATGAATGACACAGATGAATATGAATTAATATGAATAGATCTCAGAGGCCTAAGGTTGAGGCATAAAGAAAGCTTTGAAATCATTCCTCTTTATGTACATTTTAAAGTAATTATGCAAAATAGATTTAGATTGTGTACATATGTGTGCATTGTATCAAAGTATAAAAGATGATCTAGACGCAAATGGAATGCATCATAATGATTTTTTTGATAATGGAAGGAAATGTGTCTAAGGAAGAGAACAAATGAAATCTCAACATTACCTGTGATGATTTATATATTTAAAATAGCAAAGTAATGAAAACCCTAAAAAGAAAAAGAAAATTTAGCAATTTTTGATTCTAGGTCAAGAGTATATGAATGTTTGGGTATTATTCATAGGGCTAATGTAATAGAAGTAAAGGTCTCTAAAAGGGTAACGAAATGTTTTACCAGTTATCTTTTTAAAACCATCCCCTTTTTTGGAATTAAAACTTGCATTCCTGCCCAAGACCAGTAATCAAAAGGGTAGAAAAATGTTCTTTGCTGTTTGTTTTCTATTTTCTTAAACCACAAGAGATGGCTCCACATAATTGTCCAGAAAGGGTCACAAGATCATAATCACATGAGATAAGGCTGAGATAAGACTTAACCACAAATTATGGTTAAGAAACAATAGCCCGAAGTCTCCACATGTTACACCAGTCACCCATACCCGAGCCCAACCACTGAAAACCCTCCTTTAGAAAGCTCTGTTTTTCAGGCAGGATGGCCATCTTTGAGATGCTAGTCTGCCACTCTTCTCCTTGCCAGAAAATTAATACACTTATCTTCCCTTTTTCCTCAAACCCCTCGTCGTTCTTTGTGCTCACTGATTCGGAAAGTACAGAGTTTTAGGTAACATTAAAACAAACACTTTTAAAAGCTCAATTTCAAAAAAGCAGATCGAAATATTACCAAAAAAATTAAAGAAATATAGTAGTCAAAACTGCAAGGGGGTTTTGATTTAGGTCTAATGCCTTGTTGCATGACGATCCAATTAGTGAGACAATGAAGATTGCCAAAAAAGAAAGGACATTTTTAATTTTGCAGGTTTGCTGAGAGAATGGGAGAAGCTGCCTCAAATCCATTTGTCTGACTAATGGAGGTCAGGGGCTTTTCAAGGAGGGGCCGTGTGACTTGGCAGCTGTCAAGGGGGTATAATGAATCTTGGCATCAGGAAGTCTGCTCTGGGGTCTTCAGAATCTCAACTCCTCTGTCTTGCAGAAAATGCACCATTTCTGGTTAAAGGAATGGATTCTAAAAACCATGACATAGGGGTCATTGAAATTTGTTCATGGAACTGGCTAGAATACAAATGTGAATATCAAATAGGAGGTAAAGATATGGACACTGGGTACAGAGAAAATTCTTTAAAGAACTTGGCCATAAGGGAGAGGAGTGAGATAGAAGTAGCTACTGTTGGTGTGGAGATGAGATCAAGGGTGGGTTCTTGAGAGATGGAGCCATGGTTGTATGACTGAGAATGATCCAGCAGGAAGGGAGAGTTAGGTGATGACAGAAACAGAGAAGAATTATAGAAAGAATCAAGGCCCTGGTAGCTGTTGGTGGGGTGATACATGTTTGGTGATAAAAAGGTGAAGCAGTTAATTTCCGAGGAATTCAGGCCCCCACTTCCAATGGGTTCAAGGCCTCAAGGAGAAGGGTCAGCAAGTGAGAAAATAAACCTCTTGGAGCAACCTAGGAGAATGTTGGGGAGGGCGGAGTTCCTATTTGAAGTTCCTGACCACAGATTTAAATGAAACCTCTCTCTCCCATGTGAAAACCTATGTGATTCCCTACAAGAAGGTTCCATTGCTTGGTGAAATTAGATTTTACTGTAAGAATAAATTGGAGGAAGCAGGAATCAAGGGAGTTGGACGTGTTTGCAGAAGAGTGACCGCACTTTAGTTCTATGGAGCATAATCTGAAAAAGTGGGGAAATATTTACTTCCCACTAGCCAGCAGAAAGGGAGAAACCAATGATGAAGACAACATGGGAGGGCTGGGTATGGTGGCTCACGCCTGTAACCCTCTGAGAGGCTGAGGTGGGTGGATTGCTTGAGCTCAGGAGTTCGAGACCAGCCTGAGCAAGAGCAAGACCCTATCTCTAAAAATAGCTGGACATTATGGTGGGCGCCTGTAGTCCCAGTTACTCAGGAGGCTGAGGCAAGAGGATCACTTGAGCCCAAGAGTTTAAAGTTGCTGTGAGTTGTGATGATGCCACCACGGGTGCAAAAATGAGACTTTGTCTAGAAGGGAGGAGGAGGAGGAGAAAGAGAAGAAGAAAAGAAGGAGAAGAAGAAATGGAAGAGGAGGAGAAGGTGATGTGGGAGCATTACAGAAAGGAGAGAGACCCTGGTAGCTGGGAGTGAGGAGATACATATTTGGTGATAAAAACATGAAGGAATCAATTCCTGAAGAATCCAAATCAAGGAGAGATCTGAAGGTTAGTGAGAAAGTAAAGTTTAATGAATTGGTTATTGGATGAGGTCCAAAGACTATTTTCATGAGATTGCTTGATCAGTTAATCTTAAGGATCAGAGGAAGGAATCAGAAAATGAAAGGCTTGGATTTGACATTTTGAAAGTGGGACAGTTTCTGGTAATGACAAAATTTTGAGTAAGTCCTTGGTGGAGTAAAGCAAAGCTAATTTGAAATGAGTTTTTAAAAATCCATCATTGGGTATAAGGATTGGAACTTCCCCCAGATACTGATACCACAATGGAAGGAAGATTGTGATCTTGCAGTTGAAGTCCTTGGAGAATAAGGAGGAAAAAAAAAGGAGGGAGAAATTAGTTTTATTTGATTTGTCTTTCAGCATGGATTAAGTAAGCACAAAGTTTTGTTTCTCTGGCATAACCAAAAGTTTGGATGTAGGCTCTCCAGGCTGATACAACAGCCACATAACATCAACAGGCTCCTTTCAGGGATGTCTGGCCTTTTCTCTTCTTTGCCGCACATTGGAAGAAGAGTTGTCTTGGACCACACAATAAATATAGAAACAACTAACGAAAGCTGATGAGCAAAAACAAAAGGTCTGTGTATAATTTTTGTGATACCCAACACCAGACAAAAAAGTGCTCACATAATCCAATGTGGCCCATGGGCCCCAGGTTGGACACCGCTGTAAGTCTAAATCATCTTTGCTTATGGCTATTGCCCTCATATTTGCTGCCTTGGTTACCAAGATCCAGCATTCAGTTAGCATTAGCGTTACATTCAGCTAGAAGGGAAAGGGGAGGACAAAAGCAGAGAGCCAGCAGAGTCTTCTCTGTTTTCAAGTGAGTTCTTGCAAATTCTGTCCAGTAATTTTTGCTTGTGTGTGTACCACTTGGGTGACTCGGGCAATCTCAGCTGCAAGGTAAATTTATTGTTTATTTTCTTTAAAAGCTTTGCATATTGTTACTCCATATAAAGTTAGTTTTCTGTTTTGGAAAGAAAACAAGTAATGTATAGGCAACTAGAATCTACCATATGTCATCAAGGATATGTGAGTCTTAAAGGATTAATTGATTTTTGAAAGCAAGGATGTTTATTAATCTGGACCTGATAATGGATAGCAAGAAGGAAGACTAAATTACTTCTTGATCCTGAGACCTACAGGATATGAGGAAACTAAACAAAACAAACAACAACAACAACATCTTCCATCTAACTTGAGGAACAGTTCAATTTCTGGGGAGTGGAAGAGATGATAGGAGAAGAAGCTAAAGTTAAGGAGAGTAAGCTAAGGTATAAAGGCAGGGATGCAGAAGGGCCAGTGACACAGATAAGAGAGAAAAGGGGATTGGGCAGTATGAGGTTGATGATGTGAAGGTGTGAAGTGTAAATGGGGACACAACACGTGTGAGGTTGATCCCTAATAGTATTTCAGAGGAGGCTGTGCACTTTTTTGGTGGCTGTGTTCTATACACTTACATTAGTGGTGTGGCGGCTCCTGGGACAGCTGTCCTTTCCAGTGACATGCAGACCTGTGGAGAAACTACAAGACAGCCTGCCCTTCAAGCTGCTTGGGAGGTAAGACGAAGCCATGCACTACCGTGGAACTTGTACTCCGCACAAGAGCACATGACCATGGGAGGAGACTTGGGGCTGAAATTCAGCGCTCGGAGAGTCGAGCCATGTGCTTAGGTGTTCCCTTCACCTGGAAGGGCCTCTCTCCCAATACTTATTAAGGTGGTATCCCAGGGCACAGAACACTACAGGTACCACAGGGTCTCCCAAAAGTCTCCTAAAGCTGCCGTACATAGGGAAAGTGGGAAATTATAGCTAAATGTATCTTTGTTTACAAAATATTCATTACAGGATTTTACAAAGAGGTGGCAAACACGTAGAGAATATTTTGCCAATATACTATTTTTAAAATTTTGTAATGAATATTCTGTAAATATAAGTACATTTAGCTGTAATTTCCCATTTTCCTATGGATGGTGCCTTTAGGAGCTACTTTTGGGACACCTAATTTATTTAATTAGGTCATTTATATATTCAGTAGCAAAGACTTACTGGCATTCCATCTTATATGTTTTAGGGGACCCAAAGACAAAGAAAATTGTGTTCCCCTTTTAATCTTAAGAATCTTAGCATATACTAAGGAAATAAGGCAATGGGTGTAATCGCCCAGATTCAAAGAGCTCCAGCATGTTAGAGAGAGAAGGGAACTTAGTGGTCATCTGTCCAGAGCCCTCATTCAGATTTGGGAACCAAAACTAAAAACAATTTGAAAAGAAGACAGAGATTAAGGATTAAAAAATGAATTCTCAATCTAAAAGCGCCTGCTTATTTGGGGGAAAAGGAATGAAGTCTAAGACATTTTGGCTCAGAAAGATCAAGAAGGACTTTGTTTTTGAAGTGTCCTCCAGTGCTGCATTGGATAATATTTGTAGTGAGAACACGAACTTACAGAATGTTCTTCCAACAGAAATTATTTGTCAGGGGAGGATACTGTTCTCCAGGGAAAGGGACAGCCTTTTTAACAGCCACTACTGACCTTGGGGATAAATACAACATTAGGGCAATTATACCAGAAAAGCAGCTCTCACAAAACTATGTTGACTGTCTGTTCCCATTAGAGACAGAGCAAGACTCCTAGTTTTAAATATCTTCTAGAGGCAAAAAGCATGGAGTCTGAACCCAACTCCTTCCTACTTCTGATTTAACATATGTGTTAAGACACTTCAGGTATTTACGTGGGAGTTATTTGTTGTACAGTTGAGTGCCGTTTAGATACAGTGAGGCCATCCCTGAAAGAGAATTTGACCAAAACATTTAATCATTTGACCAAATGTGGGTTTCCTGGTCACAACTCTTCTATGAACTGAGAGAAAAGCATAAGTGAGGATCCTTCTAAAGCTTCTGTGCCTTCAGCTCCTCCTCACCTGAAAAGATTGGAATTTTTAAAAAATCCCCCTCACCTTCTGTTCCCTTCATAATAAGTTTTCTGAGAGTCCTCATCCACTATTTTTCCTTCTGCTTTGTCTCAGAAATTACCCACTTCTTTCCAAACCTCAACCTGCCCACTCTATTTACTCTGTGGATTTGCTCATAGCTCATGCACTCTGTTAAAAGTAATGATGAACCTTATTGCTACTTAAGCCACCATATAATTTCTCTCTTTCCAATCCCCCTTAACTTCTAAAAAGAAAAGTCTCTACTCACTGCTTTAACTTTCTCAACGCCCATTCACTAGCAAATTTCACAAGGCTGGAGTTCTGCACCCACAACTTCTCTGACAAGTTACTCCCTCTGTCAGCTGGCTTGGGCAAACCTAAAAAAGTAGACCCCTTTCACTCCTGTTTACTTCTGATTTGATCCAGGATTCTCAGCGCCCTTAGCTTGATCCGAATTTGAACTATTCATTCCCCCTGCCCTACCCTCCAGGCTCCAGTCAAGACACAAACATAAGACCTGGTTTAAAAAACCAGCGCATCCAGTAGAACCAGGCAGAGCCAAAGTAGAATCTGGACCACGATGGGGTCTGTGGAACCCAGGATGCCCCTGGGAGAAAATTTACAGAATGCAATTTCACAAAAGATAAAATCCTAAACAGGAAATTCAGTGTCATGGAAAACAAATTTAAAAAACGAAACAGAGACTTTTAATAGTAAATCTTTTTTTTTTTTTTTTTTTTTCAGGCAGTGTCTCACTCCCAGGCTGGAGTGTCATGGTGTCAGCCTAGTTCATAGCAACGGCAAACTTCTGGTTCAGGTGATCCTCCTGCCTCATCCTCCTAAGTAGGTAGGATTCCAGCCACAAACCCTGGATAACTTTTCTTTTATTTAGTTTAGTAGAGATGGGATCATGGTCTGGCTCAGGCAGAGCTCAAGTGATCCTTCCACCTCCGCCTCCCAGAGTGCTAGGATTACAGGCATGAGGCACTGTACCTAGCCAGCAAATTTCTACAGAGTGGTTATGGCACTTGTTATAAATATTTTATAGGCAATGTCTCCTTAAGCCTCACTTCATAGAAAACACCAAAGTGCTCAAATTTTAAGTAATTTACCCAGTGTCACAGTGAGAAAGTGACAGAATTACACTTTGAACTGAGATACTCTCTCATTTTAGTCTGTATTCTTAACCACTATGTTGTACTACTTCTTGAAAGCCATTTAAGTCCTTTAAATGAAGTGTTTTTAAAAATTTCAATGCAATAAAGTAGGCAATCATGCCTACAAAACCAGAACAAGTGCAATTATTAAAAAATATCAAGTAGAAATCATAGAAATAAAATATACATCCAGTAAAATTTTTTACTGAGAAATAATTGATATTTCCTTAATAAGAATAAAGACAAAAAAGGAAAAGAAAATTACCAATCCAATCCAAAAACCTGTATCATACTCAATCAAGACATACTAGAAATTTTCCACTCGTATCAGGAGTAAGGCAAAAAGATGCCCTTCTCAATATTACACTAGAGGTAGAGGTATTTGATAATATAATCAAGGGAAATCAATTAGAGGCAGAAGAATTAGTAAGAGAAAAGAAAAAACATGACATGTTAGCAGGCCTCAAATATTCTGGAGAATCAATAATAAAACAAATTCAGGGCGGCGCCTGTGGCTCAAGGAGTAGGGCGCCGGTCCCATATGCCGGAGGTGGTGGGTTCAAACCCAGCCCCGGCCAAAAAAAAAAAATAATAATAAATAAATAAAACAAATTCAAACAACAAAATAATTCATTGAGGTATCATAATTTATAATTAAGAAATCAATTAGATGACATAATGGCAGAAAAGAATTCCCATTTACAATAGAGTCAAAGAAGATTAAATACTAATAAAATTAATAAGAAATGTATAAAACCAATAAAAGGAAAACTTTAAAACTTTTTTTTTTTTTGAGATAGAGTCTCACTATGTCACCCTTGGTAGAGTGCTGTGGTGTCACAGGTCACAGCAACTACCAACTCTTGGGCTTAAGAGATTGATTCTCTTGCCTCAGCCTCCCGAGTAGCTGGGACTACAGGCACCCGCCACAACACCTGGCTATTAAAACACTTTCTAAAGACACAAAAGCAGGCTCAAAGAAATAGTAAAACTTTCTTGTGCATGGGTAGAACAATTCAGTATTATAAAGCTGTCAATTCTCCCTAAATTTAACACACTCCTAATAAAAATCTCAACAAGCTTTTTCATGGAGTTAAACAAGTTGATACTGAAGTTCATGTCCAAAAGACAAAACATGCAACATGCACAAATACCCAGACATTAAACACACTGTTGCTCCTGCAGAATTAAAACAGTGCAGTATTGGTGTATAAATAGACCAGTATACTGGTGGACTAGAACACCCCAGAAATAGACCGGAATACACATGGAAATTAGTGTATGGTAAAGATAGTCTGTAATTTCACTTTGTATTTCTCTTTCAAAGGTATTTAATACAAAGTTTTTGAATTTCCAGGATGAAAAACAAAATTCTTTTGTTTTTTAAATCACTTGTAATTTAATTTCAGTGTGATCGTAGATTATTGTTTGTAATATTTCTACTTGAAGAAAACCCTACTAATTTCCTTTCTGAATTGTTATTTGCTCTTTTTTAGTGAATATTTGTTCCATGGGTAGTTGGGAAGTAGGTATATTCTCTAGGTATTATCAGGGTGCAGCATTTGATCTATAGTCCTAAGAACTACTTTTTGTTTTTGTGGTTTTGATCTTCCAACCCATACTTATTTTCTTACCTCCTTCCTGCGTAGAGTGGCATTTTTTTAGTCCCTGATTATCGGTGTGTTTCTATTTATCAGAAAGGTAGTCATGGTGTTATTTTGTGTAAAAATATTTATGTTTAATGCTTCCATTGTGAGTCATGGCTTTTAAGCCTTAAGAAATATTTCCCTTTGTCATATTTCGTAATTTCTGACTTGAACTCATCTTCTGTCAAGTTCTTTTCTCTTGCTTTCTTGTTATGTCAATTAAACCTTTGTTCATCTGTTGTTTATTTTTAACTTTCTAAATAACTTTGTTTTAGTTATGTTCCTTGTATTCAGAACATAGTTGAGTCTTACCTCATAAGCTTAATTTAAAACTTCTTTTTTAATAGGAAATTTATGCACATTCACATTTATTGATATAACTTATTATATGTTTGGCCTTAAAACTCTGTCACAATATTGTATAATTATGTGGAGTTTTGTGTTATTTTCTGTTTTTCTTTCTTAACGAACTGTGCATTATTTGCTCTTTAATCTTTAATTTTTTTTGTTTTTGGTATTTAGGAGAGTTTCTTTTTTTGTTCTAATGGTTCTCTTTATACATATACCTCTTTCAGCGGCTTTCATCTCCTGTTTTCTTATTTAACCTGTTATTAGTCAGTTTATTTAATTATTAACTTTTAACTCTAACCTATTGCCTATATAACAATCAGTGGTCTAATCGTACTTTTCTGTTCTCTCTTCTTCTATTTTTAGTTACATTATTTATATAAAGAATTCTTACATATCAATATTGAAAAGCTCAATAGAAAAACAGCAAGGTTATTTTAACAACAGTAACTATACAACTTATACAATTAATGGGAAAAAAATTCTGATGGGCAATATAAGTATGAATAGAAGTTCAAATTCGCTGTTAATCAGAAGGATAAAATGATATAGTATTTTTTGCCTGTTACTGACAAAAATTAAAGCATGGCAAATGTCATATACTGGGAAAAGCGAAAGGGAGATGCTGCTTTCCTATATTTCTGTTGGGAATTAAATTGGTCTCATCTCTTATAATTTTGTGGTGTTATAAATCACAATCCACCAGTTCCACTTTATGACCTGTATTGTGGAAAAATTGCTCTAGAAGACGTATACAGGGTGGCAACCATTTAATTGCACACAAACTTTATGGCCAGCCTGTATAGGTATATTAATTTAACTACCTTTACCGAAAGGAAAAAATTGGAAATGATCAACTAGTCACCAAACATCGACCAACAGGTCTATAGAGCAATGCAATTATATTTGCATATGCCAGAATTCTCTCCAACAACAGCAAAAACTAGAGGTAGTGTGTAGCCTCTGTACTTGCTGTGCTAGTAGTCATGCTTTTTAACCTCCAATAATTTCATCTTCATTTATATAATTAGTTTTCCCATTTTTGAAATGGTAATAATTAAACCACTTACGCTTTTATTGTAAGAATTAAATATGTAAATGTATGAGAAGTGTTTTAAAGAGTGCATGGTACATAAAAATTGATTAAAAGTATTCTTTTTTATTATTATTATTATTAAATCATAGCTCAGTACATTAATGCGATCATGGGACACCAAACACTGGTTTTATAGACCGTTTGACACATTTCATCACACTGGTTAACATAGCCTTCCTGGCATTTTCTTAGTTATTGTGTTAAGACATTTACATTCTACATTTACTAAGTTTCACATATACCCTTGTAAGACGCACCACAGGTGTGATCCCACCAATCACCCTCCTTCTGCCCACCTCCCCCCTCCCTCCCCTCCCTTTTCCCCTTCCCCCTATTCTTGGGTTATAACTGGGTTATAGCTTTCATGTGAAAGCCATAAATTAGTTTCATAGTAGGGCTGAGTCCATTAGATACTTTTTCTTCCATTCTTGAGATACTTTACTAAGAAGAATATGTTCCAGCTCCATCCGTGTAAACATGACAGAGGTAAATCTCCATCTTCCTTTCTCCATAACATTCCATGGTGTACATATACCCCAATTTATTAATCCATTCGTGGATCGATGGGCACTTGGGCTTTTTCCATGACTTAGCAATTATGAATTGGGCTGCAATAAACATTCTGGTACAAATATCTTTGTTATGATGTGATTTTTGGTCTTCTGGGTGTATACCTAGTAGAGGAACTATAGGATTGAATGGCAGATCTATTTTTAGATCTCTAAGTGTTCTCCAAATGTCTTTCCAAAGGGAATGTATTAATTTGCATTCCTACCAGCAGTGTAGAAGTGTTCCCTTTTCTCCACATCCACGCCAACATCTCTGGTCTTAGAATTTTGTGATATGGGCTAATCTTACTGGACTTAGATGATATCTCAAAGTAGTTTTGATTTGCATTTCTCTGATGATTAAAGATGATGAGCATTTTTTCATATGTCTGTAGGCTGTGCGCCTGTCTTCTTTAGAGAAGTTTCTCTTCAAGTCCCTTGCCCAACCTGCGATGGGATCACTTGTTCTTTTCTTGCTTATATGTTTGAGTTCTCCGTGGATTCTGGTTATTAAACCTTTGTCAGAGACATAACCTGCAAATATCTTCTCCCATTCTGAGGGCTGTTTGCTTGCTTTACTAACTGTGTTCTTGGCTGTGCAGAAGCTTTTTAGTTTGATCAGGTCCCAGTAGTGTATTTTTGAAGCTGCTTCAAATGCCCGGGGAGTCCTCCTCATAAAAAACTTGCCCAGACCGATTTCTTCAAGGGTTTTCCCTGAACTCTCCTCTAGTATTTTTATAGTTTCATGTCTTAAGTTTGAATCTTTAATCCGGTGAGAGTCTATCTTAGTTAATGGTGAAAGATGTGGGCCTTGTTTCAGTCTCCTGCAGGTTGCCAGCCAGTTCACCCATCACCATTCATTAAATAGGGAATCTTTTCCCCACTGAATGTTTTTAATTGGCTTGTCAAAGATCAAATAATGGCAAGTAGCTGTATTCATCTCTTGGTTCTCTATTCTGTTCCAGACATCTACTTCTCTGTTTTTGTGCCAGTATCATGCTGTTTTGATCACTATCGATTTATAGTACAGTCTAAGGTCTGGTAGCATGATTCCTCCTGCTTTGTTTATTTCTGAGTAATGTCTTGGCTAGTCGAGGTTTTTTTTGATTCCATATAAAACGAAGTATTATTTTTTCAAGATCTTGAAAGTATGACAGTGGAGCTTTAATAGGGATTGCATTAAAATTGTATAGTGCTTTGGGTAGTATGGACATTTTAACAATGTTGATTCTTCCCAGCCATGAGCATGGTATGTTTTTCCATTTGTTAACATTTTCAGCTATTTCTTTTCTTAGAGTTTCATAGTTCTCTTTATAGAGATCATTCACGTCCTTTGTTAGATAAACTCCCAAATCTTTCATCTTCTTTGGCACGACGGTGAATGGAATAGAGTCCTTAACTGTTTTTTCAACTTGACTATTGTTGGTATATATAAAGGCTACCAATTTATGAATGTTGATTTTGTAACCTGAAACACTGCTGTATTTCTTGATCACTTCTAAGAGTTTTGTAGTAGAATCCCTGGTGTTTTCCAGATACACAATATATCATCTGCGAAGAGCAAAAGTTTGATCTCTTCTGACCCTATTTGGATACCCTTGACCACCTTTTCTTCCCTAATTGCAGTGGTAAAAACTCCCTTTACAATGTTAAAGAGCAGCGGAGACAATAGGCAGCCTTGTCTGGTTCCTGATCTAAGTGGAAATGATTTCAATTTAACTCCATTCAATATGATATTGGCTGTGGGTTTGCTGTAGATGGCCTCTATCAGTTTAAGAAATGTCCCTTCTCAGGCGGCGCCTGTGGCTCAGCAGGTAGGGCGCCGGTCCCATATGCCAGAGGTGGCAGGTTCAAACCCAGCCCCGGCCAAAAAAAAAAAAAAAAAAAGAAATGTCCCTTCTCTACCAATTTTCTTTTTTTTTTTCCTACCAATTTTCTTAAGTGCTCTGATCATGAAGGGATGCTGGATATTATCAAAAGCTTTTTCTGCATCAATTGAGAGAATAATGTGTTCTTTGTTTGTTAATTTGTTTATGTGCTGAATTATACTTATAAATTTACATATATTGAACCAGCCTTGAGACCCTGGAATAAAACCGACTTGGTCATGATGTATAATTTGTTTGATGTGTTGCTGGATTCTGTTTGTTAGGATCTTGTTGAATATTTTTGCATCTATATTCATTAGTGATATTGGTCTATAATTTTCTTTACTTGTTGGGTCTTTTCCTGGTTTGGGGATCAGGGTGATGTTTGCTTCATAGAACATTTGGGTAGTCTTCCTTCTTTTTCTACATTTTGGAACAGGTTGAGTACTATAGGTACTAACTCCTCTTTAAAGGGTTGGAAGAATTCTGACATGGAGCCATCTGGTCCTGGGCTTTCCTTTTTAGGGATATTTTGTATGGTTGATGCTATTTCAGAACTTGATATAGGCCTGTTCAACATTTCCACTTGATTCTGGCTAAGTCTTGGAAGGTGACATGCTTAAAAGTATTGGTCAATTTCCTTCAGATTTTCATATTTCTGACAATAAAGTTTCTTGTAATATTCATTAAGGATTTTTGAATTTCTGAGGAGTCTGTTATTTTGTCTTTGTAGCTTATGATTGATGATATTAGAGATTTTGCTCCTTTTTTTCTTGGTTAGGTTAGCCAAAGGTTTATCTATGTTATTGACCTTTTCAAAAAAATAACTTTTTGATGTATTGAACTATTGTATAATTCTTTTGTTTTCAATTTCATTTAATTCTGCTTTAATTTTGGTTATTTCTTTTCTTCCACTGGGTTTGGGGGTGAAATGTTCATCCTTTTCCAGTTGCTTGAGATGTCCCATTAAGTTGTTAACTTCCTTTCTTTCCGGTTCTCTTGAGGAAGGCTTGCAGTGCTATAAATTTCCCTTTTAGGACTGCCTTTGCGGTGTCCCAGAGGTTCTGATAATTCATGTCTTCATTGTCATTTTGTTCCAAAAATTTGGCAATTTCCTTCTTAATCTCATCTCTGACCCAGCTATCATTCAGCATAAGGTTATTTAACTTCCATGTTTTTGTATGAGTATGCAGATTCCTGTTGTTACTGAGTTCAACTTTTATTCCATGATGATCTCAGAAGAAGCAAGGAATAATTTCTATTCCCTTAAATTTACTGAGGTAAGACTTGTGACTAAGATGTGATCAATTTTGGAGTGTGTTCTGAGAGCTGATGAGAAGTATGTGTATTCAGTTTTATTGGGATGAAATGTTCTGTAGATGTCTGCTAAATCCAAATGTTGGATGGATAGGTTTAAATCTAAAATTTCTTTGCTCAGGTTCTTATTCGAGGATCGATTCAACTCTGCCAAAGGAGTGTTGAAATCTCCATCTATTATGGAGCTGAAGGAAATCAAGTTGCTCATGTCTGATAGAGCTTCTCTTATAAATTGAGGTGCATTCTGGTTGGGTACATAGATATTAATAATTGAAATCTCATCATATTGAGTATTACCCTTAACAAATATGAAGTGACCATTCTTATCCTTCCTTACTTTTGTTGGTTTAAAGCCTAATGTATCTGCAAATGAAATTGCAACACCTGCTTTTTTCTGATTACCATTTGCCTGAAATATGGATGACCATCCTTTTACCCTGAGTCTATATTTATCTTTTAAGGTAAGATGTGACTCTTGTATGCAACAAATATCTGGCCTGAGTTTTTGTATCCAGTCAACTAACCTGTGACTCTTTAGAGGACAGTATAAGCTGTTCACATTAATGGAGAATATTGATAAGTCTGGTAAAATTTTGGGTATCGAGTTTTTCGAAAGTCCAGTGGACATTTTTAATCCTTTCACCACTGTGGAAGTTGGAGTTTGATTTAAAGTTTCTGAGTGAGTTTACTTTTGTGGTAGAGGATTGGGGTGGTCATTATGTAGGATAGGTCTGAAAATATCCTGAAGAGCTGGTTTGGTTATGGAAAATTTCTTCAACATATGAATGTCATTAAAGTATTTAATTTCTCCATCATAAATGAAATTCAGTTTAGCTGGATACAGTATCCGGGGTTGAAAGTTATTTTGCTTTAGGAGATTGAAAGTTGATGACCACCCTCTTCTAGCTTAAGAAGTTTCAGCAGAGAGATCTGCAGTCATTCTAATATTCTTCCCTTTGTAGGTAATGGATTTCTTATGTCTGGCTGCTTTCAGAATTTTCTCCTTCATATTAACTTTAGTGAAGTTAATTATGATAAGCCTGGGGGATGACTTATTCGGATTGAGTCATGCCGGAGTTCTGAAACTGTCTGCTATCTGAATTTCAGAATCTCTAGGCATGTCTGGAAAATTCTCTTTCATAATTTCATGAAGAAGGGTCTCTGTGCCTTGCGATGCCACTTCATCACTTTCAGGGATTCCAATGAGGCAGATATTAGCCTTCTTTGAATTATCCCAGAGCTCTCTGAGAGAATGATCCGTTTTTGCTCTCCATTTCTCTTCCTCTTTGAGAGTTTGGGAGTGTTCAAAGGCTTTGTCTTCAATGTCAGAAATCCTTTCTTCTGCTTCCTCCACTCTGTTACTGAGGGACTCTACTGTATTTTTCTGATCTTTAAGGGCTGCAAATTCTTGCTTCAGTGCACCAAAATGTTTGGTGGTTTTGTCTTTAAATTTGTTAAATTTTTGAGACAACTTTTGAATTTGTCCTTGAATTTCTAATTCTGACTTTTGAATTACTGCTTGGATTTCTAATTCCAAATTTTCCTCCATTCTATTAATCTTGTTTGCAATCCACATTCTGAATTCGATTTCTGACATCTCAACCAGCTATTTATGAATGGTATCTTCAGTTACATCTGCCATATCTTTCCTTGTGGGGGTTGATCCATTCTTGTTATTCATGTTGCCAGAGTTTTTCCACTGATTCCGCCCCATGATTTTTTTACACCATTTGATTTTTCCCCTGGACCTTTGTCAAGGACCCGTACAGTGCTATGGTCTGAGAAACTGGGGACCTGTTTGGTGTGGTGGGGCTAAGTGGTTCTGTGTTGTTTTCAGCTGGTTTCTGTTCGACCATAGTGAACAGTTACTCTGGGTTGAATTCTCAGAAATACCAGCAATGGAGAAATACCAGCAATTAAGTTATCCTGTCCCCAACAGGCAACAATTGGAAAAGGAAAATCAAACCTTCCTACAACCACACACCCAGGGCACCACCTGAATAGTCCTCAGGAGATTAGCTTGGTTCAAAAGGTACAAATCAATTGTCTCAGTTAGCACCTATCTCAGGTGGGAGAGTTTAAAAGGTCTCTGGCAACTGGATCGCAGGGGTCTGGTGACTACTCAGATGTGGCTTGCTCGGGTGCTCCGTGGAATCAGGAGGACCCACCCAGCAAATAGATCAGTCTTGGAAGGTTGATGCCTCCTTCCCCACCTTGCACCTCTGTCACACCCAGTCACTGATAGCCCCGTAGGTCTGTGACCCAGTTGCCTGTAATGAACAGATACTCCAGGGGGTTGTACCTGACTGAATCACAAGGAAATCTATTTCTGCTCAGCCAGGCCTCTGCACTCTGCCTCTATCTATCAGGGGGAGGTGAGGCCTGACAACCTCGGGTGCTTGATGGAGGCTGGGGGGTGTTCACTCAGTTCCAGCCTTGCCCCTGATTGATGTTACTGACAGAACAGAACTGAAAAACTTTGTGGGAATTTGTTTCTGTCCCTGCTAAATTCCCCTGCAGAAGAGAAGCTGTTTTGAGTTCCCAGAGCTTGTGCCTCAGGCCCTGTCTTTGCTCCTGCAGGTTTGTTTTCGGTCAGCTGTCAGTTCTAGCCTCCTGTCTTCCTTTGTCTATAGGCTGACGATCTTCTGAGGACTGGGTGTGTCTTAGGCTCAGTAAAGCGGTCCTCTGGGTCAGCCCCACCCTGGGAACTTCCCGGCTCTGCGTGTACATTTCTAGTCCCCGTGCTCCACCCAGGCCGGTACCGCCTCAGGCAAACCCTTTACTCACTGGGCCTGCGTTTCCATCCCAGATCTGTTCCGTGGTGGTTGCCACCTGAGTAGATGCCCAGCCTCCTCTGGTTGCCCAGGGTGACAGGGGGTGTGTGGCTTCGGAGTATCCAGGAGTGAGCCCTATTGTTGCCAAAAGACGGCTGCTGCTCTGCGCCTCAGGGCACCACCACTCCAGTGTGGTTCCCTCTCAGCCGACCATCCTCTCCTCACTCCCGTGCTGCGCAGTCAGCACTGACCATCTACAGTTTAGGCCCTGTCCACACCCCTCAAAAATCACCCAAGAATCTTGACTCCTGGGGAATAGGCCTCCAGACCTCAGAGAGAGTGGAGGGGAGTGCTGGGAACTCAGAGTTGCAGGTAGAGAATATGTACAGTTTTATACAGTTTTATGCCTGTCAGGAGAACACTGTGGCACCCTAGTAGGGGAGGTAGGTCCAGTTTTTAGAAGGTCTCTCCCATGGAGCATAGTGGGAGGACCTTTGAACTTTGCTAGTTTGTTTGAGGGGCACTCCAAGCCGTTCTCATGGTGGAGGGGACTCCCGTCCACTTGGTGATGGATTTTGCACCTTTTGTTGGTATCCTTGGGGTCACAGCTCACCTCAGTGGGATTGATGTGCATTCTTCAACCTTCTCTCTTGATGCAGCTCTGATTCACCAGGTTACTTGCTAAATTTCTGTCCTTTAACTCTCCTTCTGAATGGGAGCCTCTGTGGAAAGCTGGCTTCAGTCATCCATCTTGTCTCCGCCCCCTATGTAAAAGTATTCTAATCATTACAATCTAAAAACAAAAACAAAAATATTACTTTTTATATTACTGTATATTACTATTTACATAAATCAAAACACACACAATTGCTATACACTATTTATGAATCCATATTGTCTTAATCTGATAGGACTATGCTGTTGTAACAAAATACCTGAGATTGGATACTTTATAAACAATAGAAATTTATTTCTCACACTTCTGGAGGCTGGGAAGTTCAAACTCATGGTGCTGGCTGCTTTCTGCTTCTAAGGTGTGCCTTGCTGCTTTGTCCTCACACAGTGGAAGAACAACAGAAAAGAATGAACCTACTCCCTCAGGCTTTTATAAGGCCCCAATCCCATCCACAAAGAGCTCCAACCTCATGGTTTGATCCCCTCCTAAAGGCCGCACTTCCCAATATTGTCACTTTGGTGATGAAGTTTCAATACATGAATTTTGGAGGACATATCCAGCACAGCACATACATATATACAGATGAAAAATATGATCTAAAAGACCACACACCAAAATCTTATTAGGGACAGGGTGTGATGAAAGTGGGGATACCATGGCTGGTATCCATGACTGCTACACCTCCGCCAGGGACTAGCTTCACTGCCACCCTGATCAGTTTCACCAAGGCTACTTTTAATGCCATCTCCAAGACCTATAGCTGTCTGACACCTGACCTCCAGAAAGAAATGGTAATTCGCCAAGTCAGGAATTCATGGATCATCTCACAATTCACACCAGATTCTCTGTGGAGTGGACCCTGGCTCCAGCTGTAGCTACAACATAGCATTTTTATACAAGAAAAATAAAGTGAATTAAGCCTGTTATTTTTTTATAAGATAGAAAGGAAGAAATCAAGTAACATGTAAGGTGAATACTTTCCCTGTGTTTGCTGTGTGCTCTTAGCTATCCTCAGAGTGAAACTCTCTGTAAGTAAGAGGATTAATGAGTGACTGGATGACTGTTTAGCATGATCACATAGTCCTAGAGGTGCTGCATTGGAAGGTATGACATGCCTTTCAATAAATACATTGCTTTAAGGCGGCATAATATTCCATGGTAAACATGTACCACAATTTGCTAGTCCATTTGTGGATCAATGGGCACTTGGGCTTCTTCCATGACATAGCAATTATGATTTGGGCTGCAATAAACATTCTGGTACAGATGTCTTTGTTATATTGTGATTTTTGGTCTTCTGGGTATAAACCTAGTAAAGGAATTATAGGATCAAATGGCAGGTCTATTTTTGGATCTCTTAGTATTCTCCAAACATCCTTCCAAAAGGAACGTGTTAGTGTGCCTTCCCACCAGCAGTGTAGAAGTGTGCCCTTTTCTCCACATCCATGCCAACATCTCTGGTTTTGGGATTTTGTTATGTGGGCTACTCTTACTGGTGTTAGGTGATATCTCAAAGTAGTTTTGATTTGCATTTCTCTGATGATTAAGGATGATGAGCTTTTTATCATGTGTTTGTAGATTGTGCATCTGTCTTCTTTAGAGAAGTTTCTCTTCGAGTCCCTTGCCCACCCTGAGATGGGATCACTTGTTCTTTTCTTGCTAATACGTTTGAGTTCTCTGCGGATTCTGGTTATTAAACCTTTATCGGAGGTATAACCTGCAAATATTTTCTACCATTCTGAGGGCTGTCTGCTTGCTTTACTTACTATGTTCTTAGCTGTGCCAAAGCTTTTTAGTTTGATCAGGTCCCAGTAATGTATTTTTGATACTGCTTCAATTGCCTGGGGAGTCCTCCTCATAAAATATTCACCCCGGCCAATTCCTTCAAGAATTTTCCCTGCACTTTCTTCAAGTATTTTTATAGTTTCATGTCTTAATTTTAAATCTTTTATCCAGTGAGAGTCTATCTTAATTAATGCTGTAAGGTGTGGGTCCAGTTTCAGTCTTTTACAGATCACCAGCCAGTTCACCCAGCACCATTTGTTAAATAGGGAATCTTTTCCCCACTGAATGTTTTTAATTGACTTGTCAAAGATCAAATAATGGTAAGTACCTGCATTCATCTCTTGGTTCTCTATTCTGTTCCAGTCATCTACTTCTCTGTTTTTGTGCCAGTACCATGCTGTTTTGATCACTGTCGGTTTATAGTACAAAGCATGATTCCTCCTGCTTTGTTTTTAATGCTGAGTAATGTTTTGGCTATTTGAGGTTTTTTCTGATTCCATATAAAACTAAGTATTATTTTTTCAAGATCTTTAAAATATGACAATGGAGCTTTTATAGGAATTTCATTAAAATTATATATTGCTTTGGGTAGTATAGACATTTTAACGATGTTGATTCTTCCCAGCTATGAGCATGGTATGTTTTTCCATTTGTTAACATCTTCAGCTATTTCTTTTCTTAAAGTTTCATAGTTCTCTTTATAGAGATCTTTCACATCCTTTGTTAGATAAACTCCCAAATATTTCATCTTCTTTGGCACTACTGTGAAAGGAATAGAGTCCTTGACTGTTTTTTTCAGCTTGGCTATTGTTGGTATATATAAAGGCTATAGATTTATGGGTGTTGATTTTGTAGCCTGAGACATTGCTGTATTCCTTGATCACTTCTAAAAGTTTTGTAGTAGAATCCCTAGTGTTTTCCAGATACACGATCATGTCATCTGAGAAGAGTAAAAGTTTGATCTCTTCTGACCCTATGTGGATACCCTTGATCGCCTTTTCTTCCCTAATTGCAATGGCTAAAACTTCCATTACAATGTTAAAGAGCAATGGAGAAAATGGGCAACCTTGCCTGGTTCCTGATCTAAGTGGAAATTATTTCAATTTAATTCCATTCAATACGATATTGGCTGTGGGTTTGCTGTAGATGGCCTCTATTAGTTTAAGAAATGTCCCTTCTATACCAATTTTCTTAAGTGTTCTAATCATGAAGGGATGCTGGATATCATCAAAAGCTTTTTCTGCATCAATTGAGTGAATCATATGGTCTTTACCTATGGTGCATCTTAGAATGGGTACAGGCGAAACCTGCTAAATGCAGAATACAAATGTCTACATACAATAACTAAGAAAATGCTATGAAGGCTATGTTTAACAGTTTGATGAGAATATTTCAGATTGTATATGAAACCACCACATTGTACCCCTTGATTGCACATATGTACACAGCTATGATTTAACAATAAAAAATAAATACATAAACAAAGTCAATACAAAAAATAAATAAATACATTGCTAATAATAGTTTTTAAAAATAAATGTATACATGTCTTAAGAAAATAAGTTAGGAATGAATCAGAGCAGTTGTGTGGGCAGGAGCCCCTGTCGTCTGATGAAAACTTTTGGTATCTCCCACCACTTCCACCTGCATGGCTTACTTCTTCCTTCTGTGGCGTCAAGTGCTTTGGAGTCCAAGCCCCTGTAACTGACGCCTCTGTGGGGGCATCCCCTGAATGTCTTCCCTTCTTTCATTAGTTACCACTCCTAACCATGAAGTGTTGGAAATCACTTAGAATGTGATGACTTGCTTTCCATTGTTTTGGCCATTATAGCATTATACATTTTTCATACACTTACTTTCATTTTTGAGGGATGCTCAGGCAGGAAGGGAATAAAAACAAATAGTTAAATTATTTTTAGAAGACTTCACATTTATTTTACTTAATTTTCCTTTTTTTTTATTGTAATTGTGGTTAAAAAGACACATACCATAAGAGCTATTGGCCAGCGTGGTGGCTAGCACTAATCCCAGCACTTCAGGAGGCCAAGTCAGGAGGATCACTTGAAGCCAAGAGCTTGAGGTTGTAGTGACCCATGATCACACTATTGCACTCTCACCCTGACAACTCTTGACTTATCCTCTTAACAAATTTTTAAGTATGCAGTAAGTACGTTATTAAGTATGGGCATAATATTGTACAACAGATCTTCAGAAAAGTTTTTACCTTGCAAAACCTAAACTTCATACCCATTGAACAGCAGCTCCCTGATTCCCCCTCAACTCAGCCCCTTGCAACCCCTTACCTTCTGCTTCTAGAATTTGCTTTTTTACCTGCTTTCTGGCTATCTCATCCTCATGAAGGTTTAAAAAACAAACATTTGCTGGATTTAGTATTTATTTCTATTGAATTTCACATTTTGGGTTCTAGTCCATCTTTTAATAAGACTGGGATAATTTTGATTCTTGAATACTGCATCACATAAACTTTTTGAGGATAGTCAGATTTTTAGCCCCAGCTGAAGCATCACCCTTTATTGCTCTATATTACAGTTGGTTTCTCTCCCTCCCATATTCTTATGTCCTCAACACCCCACGGGTATCCACTAATGACCAAGGCTCTTGTCCAAGGAATCTCTTCTGATAGTTTTATATTCCCACCATTAGACTCAGTCAACCGCATCTTCATATCTCAAACAAATACCATGATTAATTCATTTGCTAATGTTCGTTTAGCAAGTAAATGGCAGAACTCAGACACTTGGGTTTCATTCAAGCAATATTTGTAGATGTCTGTGTGCCTGGCATTGTGCTTAGTGCTGTGAGTATAAAGGCGAATATTGTAGGGTTTCTTGTTTAAAAAAATACAGAGAGAGAGAATGAGATAAAAAGATAGGGCTTTAATTATTTATTTTATTTATTTTTTTGAGGCAGAGTCTCACTATGTTGCCCTTGGTAGAGTGCTGTGGCATCACAGCTCATAGCAACCTCAAAGTCTTGGGTTTAAGGGATTCTCTTGCCTCAACCTCCCAAGTAGCTGGGACTATAGGCACCTGCCACAACACTTGGCTATTTTTTGTTGTAATTGTCATTGTTGTTTAGCTGGCCTGGGCTGGTTCAAACCCACCTGCCTCAGTGTATGTGGTTGGTGCCCTAACCACTGAGATACGGGCACTAAGCCATGGACTTTTTTAAACCTTCTTTGATTATGACTTATAGTAAGAAATATAGTTTACCTAATGACCTTATGCACCATACATACTGATTATGCAAGGAAAAATGTCAGAAAATAACACTGAACTTTCTACATGTGATGCACTTGACTATCCTGTTTATTTCATTTAAAACATCAGGCCATAATACACTAAATTTACAAGCCACTAACAGGCCTTGATCAAAGGTTGAAAAAAAAAAGAATTACTTAAAACAAATAATTTCAGAGAACAAAGAAAATTATGAGAATGAAATTTAGTTCCAGATTTAGAACTTTTTTTCAGATAAGTCAATGCTGCTTATTTTTAGTTTGGACTCAGGTCCCCCTTTTCAGCATTTACATTTATATATTAGCTGATCAGCACCTTGTGTGCCAAGTAGGTCATTTTTGGTGGAAATACTCTTTGATGGGAGGCAGAAAAGAGCTGAAGGTGAAGGGAAAACACGGCTAGTGGAGGATGGTTAGGTGGATGGGGTGGGCGGTGGTGGCCAAAGACTTACCTAACCCGGTCACCAGAGTAAAGAATAATCAGAAGACTACTTACAGAATTAGGAGAGTTTTTTTCCTGGGGGCTGAAATGTTGGGGTGGGGGTAATGTTTGATGGATAGAATCATTTATTTTTTTTCCCACTTTCATCAAAATCTCTATTTAGATTTTAATGTGTGGTCTTCCAGATTACTTTTTAATACCTTTACCCACATATGGATTCATAAAGAGTATATAGCAATTATTTGTGTCTTGATTCATATAAATAGTAATTTTATCTCTTCTATCCTTTAGCTCCAGAAAATCTTGCCTGGTACCCCTTGAAGGCTCAAAACCTCCCAAGCCTCCGTCCATCACTTATGTTGGATCAATACACTATGTTTTAGGGTCTTGAGAGGAGGGAGTGCTTCTTCCTTTTCTAAATTCTTTGCACCCCAGCCTGGCATGTGGTAGGTACTCACGTACACATTCCTGGAATTCCCTATGTCTCAGTTTCCTCCACTGGAAAACAACATTGGGTTAAATGATGTCCAGCGCCCTTGCAGTCCTCATAATCTTTTACTTTGACAGATCTGAAGTGGCCCCGCACTCTGCTTCACAGAAAGCCCACATTTTCTCTGTGGTTGGCCTGAGATCCGAATTCAAACCTAACTGAGCTATGCTCAATTTATGGCCTGACCTTGCCCCAGTTCAATCAGTCAGAGTGCTGTGATAAGAGCAGATGAAAGCCTGTGTGGCAGCAGCGCCTGCAGCTGAGAAGGATTCCAGCCTCCACCTCGGGCCTGCCTGCTGCTGCTGTCAGCCTGCAATTTCCTCCAAGGCTCTGAATTGGGCCGTGTGCAACAGAGGGCTGGGAAGAGCCTCTATATATTCCTCAGAGGGAGAGGCAGTTCCAGACAGTTTTGAAGTGTTGAGACTCTCTCTGCTCAAAGAAGTTATACTCAAAGTCGAGGAGCTAAGCCAGTTGCCAAAATGTGCAAAGGACTTGCAGCTTTGCCCCACTCATGCCTGGAAAGGTGAGAACCAAGTTATTCTGGTTTAAGAGATGGAGATAAGGAGAATCTTATTCAAGGGAGGATACCCAGAAACAAAAGAGGCATTGGAGTTTGTGACTAAACTGAGATAAAACAGGTGTTTTATTGTAGACTGGGAATTGTCTCTTCTCTGTAAACGATACAGAGATTTGGAAAGATCTGAGCTATGGGATATTTTAAACATCATTTAATATCCAGAATGTCATTTCCTTCAAAGAGATAGTTATTCTATAAGTGTTTATTCACAGTGAAAAATGTTTGGTTAAGAACATAGCTTCCAAAATCAAACTGTCTGCATTTGAATCCTGGCTCTACTACTTACTATTTGTGTGGCTTTGGGCAATTTATTTAGCCTCTCTTTAATCTCATTTTTCTTATCTGTAAAATGGAAATACTAAAAGTATCATTCGATCCTTACAACCGGTTTGTAAGGGTCAAATGAATGAATGTAATTGATGATGAATTAATGTGTATGGAAAGCCCAGAAAAATATCCAGCAGATAGTAGAACTGCATAAATATTAATCTTTATTAACATGCAGGGAAGGAGGGAGGCAGGTTTGCAGTGAGGGAGAGGAGATTTCTCATTGTTCTTTATACTTGCGGGGTTAGCTAGAAGTTCTTGGATTGCTGCACAGAAAAGCCCTTGGGACACAGGTGTTATTTATTAGCTAACATATTCTTTCTTAAATAAATGGAACAAAACCTTTAGGACTCCCTGCTTGTTAAGAACTCCCTGGCCAGCTTGCAGGCGTCCTCAAACTTTTTAAACAGGGGGCCAGTTCACTGTCCCTCAGACCGTTGGAGGACTGGACTATAGTTTAAAAAAAAAAACAAAACTATGAACAAATTCCTATGCACACTGCACATATCTTATTTTGAAGTAAAAAAACAAAACGGGAACAAATACAATCACACCGCCTCATGTGGCCCATGGGCCGCAGTTTGAGGACCCCTGTGAGGGAATCCTAAATATCTAGATAAAGTAAATAGAAGAAGAACAAATAATTTACTTAAGAAAATTTAACCCAATGTGAGATATTGAAAGGCCACCTCATACAGAAAAGTAGAGATGTTTCTCTGCTTTCAAAGAATTAATTTGCTTCACTTTTGTGACCCCTCATTATTTAAAGGAAATAAAGGTGACCCCTGTGCAACTCTCCATCCCTAAAGGCACTGGTGATGTTTGTTGAAACTTTGACATTGTTACTAATTTTTCCCTACACGTTCTTATAGATATGCATAATGTTTACTGAGACGTATGGATGGAACATTTCCTTCAATGATTCCTGTTACTGTTCCTGTCTGATTCACTAGCAAAATTGATACTGAATCACTTTATATGTTTTTTAACATACTTTACAGAAAAGTAATTTTATGTATCTTGTAATGCTTCCAAAAGCAAATTTTTATGCTTCAGGATAAAATTAATTTTCAAAAATGCAAGCTTTTTTTTCATAGACGGCTTGAACTTTCTAATTCACTGGAATATGAAGAATCCTACAGTTCTTATGCATCACTACATGTGTTTTTCACGATCTGGTACCTTTGTAAATAGAGTCTTATTTCTAATTATGATGCTGTCTGAGTGGAATGTTTTGCAGAAAGGCAATCATGGAGCTGTCAAGCTATTAGCATATACCCCTGGAAAGGATCTAAGATTGTCTATTCGAAGGGGACAGTGTTCCTTAACTAAACACTGCCCAACCTGCCTTCTACGCTGTGTCTTCTGACTCTCACCTCTCTCACCCACCAGGCTCCCACTTTTAAATTTGTTTTCTCCAAGCTACAAAAGGAACATGGGTAGTCTCGATGCTCAGATAAAGGTATTTAAACATCCGTATAAAATAAACTAGGGCAAAGCTATGTATTACAAGACAAATACATGGTTAATGAAGAGGTCTGTTGAAGAGTTAAATTGCAACTTTTAGGTCACATTGGAAATAATTCAGTTTTACAAAGATCAGATTAATATATTATTATTATTTATTCTGGTGAAAAGAGCACTGGTTAAAAGGGACCCGCTCAGTTTTGTCATTATCTAAATGTGTGTCTTTGAGCAAGTTACTTCACTTTGCGAAGACTCTATTTTCTAGATGAATAGGTAAAAGTTGGAATAGATATTCTCTAATATCTTTTCCAGTTCCAACATAGTGTACACAAAGTGAGATACATCTGTTTTCAGTGACTGCTGAGACATGTGATTAAAGGGAACTTTTTCCTAATATATTTTTTTCTAGAGGGTTGGGAGCAAAAGTGAGTCTAATAATGAAAAATCATTAAGGACCCAAATCTAGGCTGAAACCGCTAGTCTAAGCAGAAGCAGTTTGCCCAGTGACTGTAATACTGACTTATAAGACCACATAATTTACTTCACATGAGGGAAAATCTAACCCTAGGAAGTATTCTTTTCTTAGTGTCTAAGAAAGCTTTCAGCCTGAGTCAATTTCGACATACTTATAGAAACCCTTCTTTGTTATTTAGATTTTTAAGACTATTGCTTATTAAAACCCCAAGTAGACCTCACATATCTCTATATATGTATAGAGACAAATAATCCAAGCCTTTGAGCAATGAATGGCCACCACCCTCTGGCATATTGAAACCTGTCCTGTAAGGGTGGGAATCTTACACAGTCAATAAAAACGGAAAGAAGTGAGTCAATTGAAAGTCTTATTTTTACTTATGATTTTCAACTTTAATTTTAGGCTTCTTTTGAAAATTTGTTTTATTTTTACAGTCTCTTAAATTTCTGCATCAAGTTGTTTTTATTTGTTTCTGAGACAGGGTCTTACTCTGTTACCTGGGTTACAATCGTGTCATCACGGCTCCCTGCACCTTCAAGGTGCTGGGCTCAAGGTACCCTCCTGCCTCAGCCTCCCACGTTCTGGGATCATAGGTGTGAGCCACTGTACCTGGCCTGATTTGTGAAGTAAATATTGTTTTATGGAAAAAGATGGAAGCATTCCTTATTTTATTTTATTTTGAGACAGTCTCACTATTTCACCCTTAGTAGAGTGCAGTGGTATCACAGCTCACAGCAACCTCAAACTCTTGAGCTCATGTGATTCTCTTGCCTCAGCCTCCCGAGTAGCTAGGACTACAGGTGTCTGCCATAATACCCGGCTATTTTTAGAGATGAGGTCTCGCTCTGGCTCAGTCTGGTCTCAAACCTGTGAGCTCAGGCAATCCACCTGTTTCAGCCTCACAGAGTGCAAGGATTACAGGCTTGAGCCACGGCACCCAGCTTTCAGATTGAAGTATTCTGAGATAAAAAGTGTTATTTTGATTTCTAAAATGTTGTAACCATAATATAAAGCACCCAGTGTGGTTTCTATTGTTTTTGTTCATAGGTATTGACTAGTCTAAGTACCAAGTTCATAGTCTCTACTAAACTAACATGAGGAGTAAAGGAGTAACTAAGACTTGGCTTCTGACAAAGAACTTCCAGTGATAGAACTTTCACTAATGAAGTGTTGTAAATCTCTTACCATTGTAGATGTCTGGCACAGACCTGATCTCTGCTGCAGGCTGGGAAGGCTGATAATGGTATGCTAATGGCATGAAGTATTTAATCTGTCATTCACACAGAAGGCTTCTGGCCATCTCAAGCATGTGGCAATGCTAGGAATTTTGAGTTATAGAAAGTAAATGGGAAAGGTGATTTTAAAAAATTTACTAGTTATTATTTTAGGATTATTTTACATTTTTATTTGTTGCTTAAACTTTTATTTGCTATAAAAATTTATTTATTTTTTTACTAAGCCTTCATTTTTTTTTCCATCTTCTCTGATTGATTTGGGACAAATAAGGACAGTTTAGAGCAGAAAGGCAGCTAATTAGCAAGGCTACTCATCAACTCATACTTTGAGACTGTCAAGCCTTTGGAAGTACCAGAGTGGGTCAAGGCCCCTGGGTCTGCAAGATTAAGTAAATAAAGTCTCTTTCAAAAGCATGGGCTCATCCTTGGGCTAATTATAGAGAAAAGATAAGCATGAAGTCAATTAAAGACTGTGGTAATTAACTTGAGCAAATGATAGCTCGATTGACATGAATGCAAGATCATCAAAGAAGCCTAAAGAGAGAGTGCCAGGGCTTCCAGCTGGGTTTAGGATCACGCCTTCTGAGAGTGTGAATTTGAATATGATACATATGAATATAAACATATAGCTGATAGTCTATGATATAATTGCAAGTATTGCAATGAAACTATATAATGTAGGAAAGTTTATTCAGTAAAATTTGGAGGGGACAAGTCACTAAGAAAAACTTAGTTCTGATTCTTATGGGTGAAACAATATCAATTATTTCTCTGGATTGCCTTCCATATCTATATACTTGCTTTAGGCATATAGATCAAAAACCCATGCCTTGTTCCTAAAGAAATTTCAGCCAAGTTAGGGAGATAAATAAGAAAAAAAAGAATTAATCCTCAGTTTGGTAATCCACTATAAAAGAATCAATGTACAAAGTGCTGAGAAGTACAAAAGTGCAGAAAGTCATTGGTGGCAGGGTTGCTCATGAGAGCTTTTGGTAGTCAGGGGAGATTTTACAAGAAGCTACAGGGAGAATGTTGAACAAAGTCTAAAAGGACAGAGGAGTTAGCCAGGTCTAGATGGAAGAGAAAATAGAAGAAGGGCCTCTTAGGCCAAGGGGACAGATCCGCAAGTACAAGGACCCCGAGGGGGGAGTGCACAGGAAGAACGGCTGATGCTATGCCATCACTATGCCATCTGTGTTATCTCTCAGAGGCGGGTAAAGAGGGAGATCTCTGGGTTTCCAGCCACAGCTAAACTCCTGGTAATAATATACACCTGGGCATCACATCCTGCCTAGGGTTCTCTGGTAACTTCTCCAGTGCCCATCTACTCCCAACTCTGAGGATGGAAGAGATTTGCTCAGGGAAAAGGTTGTTTCCCCTTTTGCCTCCATAATTCAATTACTAAAATAGTAGTCTGTATTTGGCATGTGGTAGGCACCTCATAAATATTTTGTTGAAAGAATGAACGCATGAGTTTACTGCAAATAGTGACAGGACGGCTCCCCATCAGCCTGGCTTTGTCTCTGCTTTTCCAAGGGATTGGGAAGAACAAGATTGCCACAGTATCATCAGTGCCATTTTAATCCACAGTGGAGGAAGGAGTGTATGTTGTTCGATAAAGAGGGATTCCTGCTGACAGAGAGGAGTAGTGGGGATTAGGTGAGGGGAAAAGGTGGAGGAAAATGGCCAGCGCTTCTATAATTCCTCAAGAAAACCTTGTGTAAAGAGGTGAGTCTTCTTTCCAATGGCAGCATGCGTTTGGCTATGGCTTAGCTTTAGGAAATAGTCCTGCCTGGGGTATATATATCTCTTGCCGTTCCTGCTGCAGCTGCGTCGTGAATTATGTTCTGTGTTCTAACTAGCTATCTTCTTTCTTTCATTTAGTCCGGGCTATGCTGAATCACTGGATGTCAATTCATAGCACTTTCAGATGCCAGATTCTTACACTTTGAAAGATCCTTGAAAGGTTATCTAATTTGTTTCTCCTTCTCTAGTTTACTATTATGGGATAGAAGAGATCTAGGGACAGAGGTTATTTGTATCTCTGGGGCCAGTGCTAACGGCTTTTGTTTGTACTGCTCCCTGAGAGAAAAGAGCTTAATTAATTCAGCCAGGATTAATCATTAGTAACAGGAACCAGAGTATGGCTGGAGGCCAGGAGATAACAGGGCCCTATCTCTTTCTTCCTTTAAAGTCCCAATCAGTTCTCAGATAACACTGGATCTGTACTGTTTTGAAGCCTGAGTCAGAGGATACAGACAGGGAAAGTTTGATTGCTTCTGTCAGAGAAAGTTATTCCCAAACTCATCTCTTTTAGGAGTAGAAAAGAAAATTCATCGTCTGTACTCCGCCTTAATATCAGCACTGCAGATATAAGGCAGTGGGGAGTGAGAACAGCAGTCACTGCCCTGCTTTTATTATTTCCTGGCTGTATGAACGTGGAGAAGTCACTAACCCTCTCTCGGCTCCATTTCCTTATCTATAAGTGAGGATTTTTATCTTGCCGGGGAGAGGAGCTATAAGAAATAAATGAAATCATATGTATAAAGTGACTAGTTTTTTGTAGGTAGACCCCTGTTCAATAATGAATTTCCTTCCATCCTTCTTTCCCTCCTTGGAGATAGTCAAGGAACCATAAGTCAGTTAATTATGTGCTAAGTCCTTGCTAAAGCTCATTTCATTCTTTCTCATCATAACCTCCACTTTTTTAAAATAATAAAGATGAATTGTAAAATAGTACAGTTTTTTAAATCATTTTATACATAATTCTTCCAACATGTATTTCTCTTTAAAAGAACATACCAACTCTTTATAAAACGTTAGATGACTCCTTAAAAACCATCATTATATTTAAATTCTAACAATTATTCTGTAACACTAGTAAGTATCAAGTAAACATCCAAACATGCTCAATGGTCCTTTTGCAACTGGATTATTTGAGTTAGGATCCAAAAAGGTTCACACATTCAGTTTGGGTGAAAGTCTCTTAAATCTCTCTTTATCGTTATGCTTTTTGTTATTTTTCTCTTTGCAATTAACTTGTAGAACATAGCATTTTTTATAAAGTATAAGGAGGCTGCATATTAATAACATGGGGAAAGGGGTACTTCTACCCTGAGCTCTAGCCTTGGCTTCTGCTGGTTTCCCTCTCTAGGCATCACTACTGTTCTATGAAGTGCCACATAGGCAATTCTATGATCCCCTGCACTCCATCTACTTTCACTACCTTTTATTTTATTTTATTTTATTTTTTTTGAGACAGGGTCTTGGTCTGTGGCCTAGGCTAGAGTACAGTGGCATCATCATAGCTCACTGCAACCTCAGATTCATGGGCTTAAGCGATCCTCCAGCCTCAGCATTCCCTACATGCTGAACTCTAAGCATGAGCCACCATATCCAGCCCTTTAATTCTGAATTTGGACACCATATGTTTTGAGGAAAGATTCCGTTTTCATTCCAATTTTGCATCTCATCCAAGTCATATAGGAAGGCCAGGGAGCAAAGTTCTATAGCTTAAAAGAAGCAACAAATTAAAAATATGCACAGTTTTCTTTCTGCCTATTTCTACCTCGGTGGACTCAGTTGAGAACCCCATATTTCTTTAAAGGACGTGGGACAAATTCAGAATATACTCCCATTTCATAAAAAGCGTATATTAATATACACTGGATAGTGTCTCTGTTTTTACCTTGTTGAATTCCATCATGGGAAAGAACAGTCTCAGTTTCCTATATAACATGGGGGTGAATTAGATAGAATTTAGCAGTCTATAATTATTCTACTTTACTTACAGTTAACTTAGCATTCTCTTACTTCAAGAGTGTGAGTTCTTTGAAGGCAGAAAGGGCACACTGAACCAAGGACCCAAGGACAGACACAGACACCCCTGACTCAGGGGTGTGGCACCACTGACTTATTTCATACTGTGTCACATTTCCCTCTAATGGAAGAGGGGGGCCCAAGCATACCCTTCAAATGCTGCCCAGAGGGAGATTTGTCCTTTTCCTTAACAGTGAAAGAGATTTCATCCTCCAGGCCAGGATAAGAGGGGTAAGCCAGGGATTATAAGCTTTTACATGATCAACCACTTTTCATCTACCATGTGGGTAAGTCCTGGAGTACTGACAGTTCTTGGGAGTGCTACGAAGACTGCTGACTGCGTGAACCCATGCCAGACATATATACATATATATATGCACAGCAGCTGCCCTCTCCACCCAGAGCAGAGACATGTGGCTTCCTTCTAGGCCAGGTATTAGAAATTGGGTCTTTCTTGAAAATCTGTAGGTATGGTCAACCTAATTGCAGGAAGTGTGCATTGTGAACTTACCTAGTGCACATGTGCCTTTGGGTTAATTTACTCTGACCATATGCTCGTAGGAAGTCCAAATAGGGTATCTCTCTGTTCAGTTGTCACATCCAGGCAAAATAATTTAACCTAACATTTTATTCTCCTCAAAAAAGGAATATTTTAGTGTTGAAAGGATTCAGCCAAGCAGTTTTTGAATACTTTGCACAGTAGATACTTGATGATCATGTTGGTTTCATGAATAGCAAATGAAGCTAAGACCATTATTCTATATTCTTTCTTTTTCCTGCCTGGCTGCCCAGACCCTTCTGCAAACAGCATCTAGCCCATCTGCACAGATCACTTAGATCTTCGAAACTCTACATTCTAGAAAAACATTGAAACTATCGTGTTAGACACAGGGGAAAAGATACAGCATGGAATCAAGTACTTGTAAACATGCTAAGTGCTCTACTCTGCAATGTTTTTTATTATTAGTGAAATGTATGGATCTGTGTTAGTCAAATGCAGAACATCTTTCTTAATGAGGAACCTGTTTATGGGATTCAGAAAGTTTAGAAAGAATTAAGATGTTCCATTAAAAAAAGTTGGTCCCTGTATTTTGGTAATTTATTTCAAGTGATAGTTTGGAAGAGATACCAAGTGTGGAACCAAATGACCTGTGTACTTTGAGACAAAGTCAACAAAGAATATCACTCTGAAGACTTTCTCAGATGGTTTGGAGGTTTGATCCTTTCTGAATTACAAACTTCCAGAACCTTAGATTTTGCTTCTGAATCTCCAAAATTCAAAACAAGCATATTTCACTTGAATACACATATATACATGTATACACACCCCAGTATTTCTTTCTTTTTTATTATTAATCTGCTTTATTGTGAATTGACCCTGATTATTTTTTATGATTTGGATAAAAATCATAAAATCATAGATTTTGTTTGTTAAAATCAGAGATCTGTGCAGAAAAACTGAAAGTGTAGCTGAGCAGGGTAGGAGGAAGTGATTTTTTTTCACAAAGATGAATGTAGATTCATAGGATTTTTTTTCCATCTTAGGCAAATAATTGTTTCCTTTGTTCGTGGTTTGTATTTTACAGTAAATGGGAAAAACAAACTAGGTTCATTTTCCTGTTCTCACACAACACTTCAGTTCTGACACCAAATATGTGCATTTCCCACACCAAGAAATTTTTCAGTTTTCTGCAGGCACCAGTTGAGTGTCCTACAGTTCAATTCAGCGTGACACTACCTGGAGTTAACATCAGATCCCACAGGTTAAGGGCTTCGTCCTGCAAGACCGCCCACTACTTCAGGTACCAATCACAAGACAGCTCTAAATTGGGGATTTTCACAATCCTCTCTTTGGGTTCAGGATTTGCAATAATGGCTCACAAGACTGAAGGAAACATTCACCTATATTTACTGACTTATAATAAAAGATATTACAAAGGATGCAGGTGAACAACTGGAGGGAGGGTGCATAGATGAGGGATATGGGAAGGAGTGCAGAGCTTCCACGACTTCTCTGGGTATGGCCACCCTCCCTATTCTTAGACGCGTTCTGTTCACCAACCCAGAAGTGCTCCAAACCCTCAACTTTAAAGATCTTTACAGAGGCTTCACCATGTAGACATAATTGATTTTTAATCTCCAGTGCCTCTCTGCCTCTCTGAGTATGGGGTTGAGGCTGAAAAGCTCCAGTCTTTTAATCACAGCTTGGTCTTCCTGGGGAATGAGTCCACCCAGGAGCCCATTAAGAGTCACCCCATCGAAGCAAAAGACACTTCTGTTACCCAGGAAATTTCAAAGGATTTAGGAGCTCTGTGTCAAGAACAAGGGTCAAGAACCAAATATTAGAACAACAGATATTCCTAGTATTCCTATCACTCAGGAAATTACAAAGGTTTGAGGAGCTCTGTGCCAGGAACTGGTGGCAGAGACCAAATATGTATTTCTTTCCTTTTTAAAATATATTTATTTATTTTTATTTGAGATTGATATAGGGGTACACACAATTAGGTTATACTGTTTACATTTGTCAGGTAGAGTCCAACTTGTGGTTGGGCCCTTCCTTGACCCGGGAGGTGTGCCATATACCTTTACATTATGCCTATTAGGTGGGAGCACACTGATCCCCCTTCCTTCTCCCTCTTCCCCCTCACTCCTCCCCTCTTCCCCCTGTTTGGACGTAGTTGTGTTTTTCTCTCATGTAGGAGTGTAGTTGTTCATCTATCAGTGAAATATGTATTTTTTATCAGGGTACAGTCTAACCCCTGGTCTCCAACCATGAACCCTGTATAGCAAAATGATCATAAAAATGATTACAAGGTACTAGCTCATTATTAGAATCCCATTCAGGCATCAATAATTAGTGAAGTCCATCAAAATACGTATCATATAAAATTATTTCCCAGGGAGAGACTACCCAAGTTTGCAGGCTTCCATTCCATGTTGTCAGGCTCCATAAACAGGAATGGTCTCAGCGATACATGGTTTCACGCTTTCAGGCATCCAGGATAATCGAGCTAAGACAAGGTATCACGGCTTACTCCAAGTCTCCTTTGAGTATTGATGTGACATTAGATTTCCTTCATTTCATAACCCATTTATTCATTCCTTTACCGTCAGTTACCATTCCTGCTGCTTCTCATATATACCTAAGTTTTCCACCTTTGGAAGTTTGACCACTGTGCTGGTCTAGATGCAGTTGGTAATACCAGCCCACCTCTCCTTCAGTCTGCGCCCCTTCCCCCTTCACATGGGAGGAGGGGGCATTAAAGAGGTGCAAACTAGTGGGCTATTTTTACCACACTTGCTTCTAAGCTGCTAAGGTCAGTGTGATGAACCAGATTCTATTCCTGCCCCAGGAGGGAAGGAGCTGCCTGGGTACACCACAGGCGAGTGGTGAGAATATCTGCTTATTGACTACAACCACCTTTTGAAAACTAGAAGTGAGTTCTAATGGCCGTTGACATACCTTCAATGAGCCTCTCAAATTCCCATAGAAATTTCCATATGGCTGTGCCCCTTATGGGCACCCCTTTAACAGGTCAAGCTTCCATCCTACCTGACCATATGGCCAGGCATCTGACCACTGCCCATGAGTCAGGAGAAACTGAAACATAGGGGATTTTATCATTGTTCAATTCTTCCGTCATTGCTAGGAAACCAGCATGCAATTCAGCCTGCTGGACTGGTCTGTTTTGACACTCTTTGATCAGAGTGACAGCCTCCTATTACTTGGTTTGGAACTGCTGTCTACAAACCAAGGCACTCCTCTGTCAGTGTCAGTCAAGTGCTGTTTGCAGGGCACTGCCCAGGTGATAACAGAACTCAGCTGTTGCTCCCATAATTTCAGAATCAGTCCCAGAAGAAAAGAGCCTCCTCTTTGTGTCTCCCAGGTAGCACGGTCCTGTAGAAACCATTTCCATTGTATCATGCAACTAATTCTTCAGGGCACTGCCATCCCCACTGGAGTTTTCCTCTGACATCACCAACATGTCATGGGTATTGCACATTTCAAGATTTATGTCCTTCAATCATACAGGAAATTTCAGTTAACATCTCAAACAAGCTAATAATTTTCCCTCAGATGGAAATTCTCCAGCTCAGAGTCCCAGTGTCATCACTGGGAGATGCTCACAGGCCCTAACTCCCAGTCTATGCTCCGTATCAGGCTGTCAGATGGCATCTGTCTGTACCAGCTCTCCAGCTTCTACTCTATACTGTCTGGGCTTGGGCAAGCTTACTGGCTCCCATTTACCATGTCCAAGCAGCACTGTTTGGAGTGTGGATTTGCATATTTTCTGTTTCACAATACTAGGCAGAGGAACCATTCTCCAGTCTGATACAACGTTCATCCCCGTAATAGAGGGAGGTAAAAGAGACACAGTCACTTCACCATGAGCCTGCTTAAACATTCCAACTTGCATAATCCTCTCAACCCTTCCATTTTTACGTTCTCTCAGCTAATTGTAGCCCAAGTTAGGACTTTACCAGTGGGCTTTGGCACTAGAGTTCATGAGACAGCTATATCCGGGAATCCTGGAAAGTTTTCTTCCCTACTCCTTCATTTACCCATTTTTCCACATAAGACTTGGGTTCCCAGCAGCGGGTCTAGCCCAGGGACCCTGATGCCTTCCTCAGTCTTTACCTTGATAGAATGGCCTTTTGATCCATGTAAGTGCAGGTTAGTTTTCTTCATTGTAATCTTTATCTTCTGGCTTTTTAAATGTCTCCAAACTCAGGTGCATAGAAGGGACTTGTTTTGGGCCCTTTTATATTGAGGAATCAGCAGGGATCCCTTTGATACGCCCAACCTTGAGGCCGTTGTATTAAGACCTTTGTTTTTAACCCCATCAGTGTCCATTTTATTTATGCAATTTCTTAATAACTATGTAAAGATTTTCTCATATTTGGTGACTCTCAGGACATACTATGTACTTTTCTTTTTCTTCTTTGTTTTGCCCCATGAGTGTTTTTGTCATTCACCTTATTTCTTAGTATTCTTTCAAACATTTTCACCTGGTTGCAAAGAGTCCCTAGACTCTCTCCTTTTCCATTGTTAATTAATCCATTGTTTTTATGCTAATAAAAACTCATGAAGACTGTAAGACTCATGAAGAATTGCCTGGACACCAAATCTTCCTGAATTGCCATTAGACTCTGTAGCAGTAGGATTATATGTGGTGGCCATGCAAACAGGCCCTGCTTACTCACAGCATTTACCATGACCTGGGGAGCAGGCACGTTCAGTGGGTGACTATCATGATTATCATAAAGCCAGTCCCACATGGCTTGTACAGTAAGCACATCAGCTGCTTCATTTGGGGTGTTTCACTTGGTATTTATAGGGAGAAAGGAGCATTCTGCCTTCTCAGGGTACACACATCTTACAATGGCTTTTATCTAGTCCCTCAGATTGGCTGTTCCCTCCTATGTGTCTGGACCACATATAGCCATCTGCGATTGTCCCATAAGGAGCTGTGGGTCCCGTATCTACTCAGAATCCATCTTAGTAAAGCTTTTTCAGGAAATAATGATACTAATCTAAAAAAGAAATCATTCCTTCACTCTATACCCTCTGGTTTGGGAGTTTCTTAGATTTGCTTTCCTCTGTTGACTTCCTTTGGTGACCATAGCCCTTAGAGCAGTGGTTCTCAACCTGTGGGTCACGACCCACAAGGAACTGTATTAAAGGGCTGCAGCATTAGGAAGGTTGAGAACCACACCGCTTTAGAGCTATCTTCTGTTATTCTGCATAATTATTCTCTTTGCAGATGGTTTCCAGGCACTGACTCAAATCTGAACTTGGTCCAACAATAAGATCTGATCCAGCATTTTCTTTTATTGTAGCTGTTATGGATGATAACCAATTGATTACACACGTTTAGCATGCCTTTTATTTTGTATCTCCTTACGTAATCGATGAACCAACTCCTCAGGAGTCTCTAAAGTCCCCTGGTAACTTTGCCCTTTAGTATGTGACTGCAGTGCAGCTGCAGTGTTATACCATGGAGGACTAGGAAACCACATACTTCTTCATTTAGCTGGAAACTCTGAGGAAACAGTAAGTTGGAATTTTTTTGAATTTCTCATTGGATGATTCAAAATACCATTATTTTTTTAAAAACTGCCCTCTCATTTTTAATCTTCTGGATGCACTAAGTATAGCTCAGCTTTTATCTCCCTTCCTGGTCAAGATGTTTGTAATTATCCTGAAATCAGAGTGCAGATGGCCTGACTGTAGCTGGGGGAAAAGAAAATGTAACCACCATTAATCACGTATGAAACACATTTTATGAAATAGATATTGGTCTAAGCAAAAGAAAAAAAAAATACCAAAGACTACTGACAATTGTGATGGTCTAGGAATAAATGCCTAGCACAATTCTGACCGCACAGAGGCCCACCATAGAAGTCCAGTGAGTTGAATTGATAGATTCTGCCCCTTACATGGCATATAATTTTTTTCCCCTTCTATAATTTGACCAGCCTGATTCTAAATAGGTTTAGGGTAAAAGACCAATTCCTTCTTTTACAGATGAAAAAACTTCCAAACTATTTTGGTGACTTGTCCAAACACACAATTAGTGAGTTGCAGCTTAGAATTTACATATCGTTTTCATTTTATTTATGAATTTTGGTTATGTATCCTTAATTTTATCATTACTTTAAGCATACTTATTCTTCCATTACCACCACCTTTCAAAAAGTTTTGATTACTACTCAAAAATCTTTAGGAAGAAATTACTCCCCCTCCAATTCTATTTACCAGATGCACATAACCACCAATGAAAATATCTGAGCAACATGAGAGAGACGTGACCGTATAGTGATTAAAAACCCTGATGCTGAAATGAGACTGGGTTGAATCCTACTTCTTTCATTTCCTGGATGAATTTGGGCCCATTCACCTAATTTTTCTGTGTCTTAATTTTCTCATCAACAAGGTAGAGGTGACAGTAATACCTCCCTCATTGCTGTGAGCACTAAATAAGTTTATGCATTGTGTTGAGTGAACCATTTAGTTAGCTAGGAGACATGTGGTTTCTCTTAATTGGTCCTTTTTGACTAGTTATCTTCAGGCTGGGAGAACCTTGCAGCCAAATCTCAGAATGGGTCTGGAACAGAGAACTGGAAAGCATCCAAAATTATCTTCCTCTCCCTCACAGAGGTGAAAGAAATGGCCCATTGTGAGGAGAGAAGGGAGGACCACCGATAATTTACCAAACCTGGGGGGCAGAGAGAATAATTGAGCTATTGACAAAATATGATTACCTGAAAGGGAAACCCTTTGTAGGAGTAGGGGATAGGGTTTATTCTTCTGAACTCTTAGGAATTCCTAGGTGATTTCAAGCCAAAACCTCTGACTCTCCTGGACAATTTTATAGTTGCTCAACTGATGTTTAAATAGCTGCAAGTTACTCCAGAGAGGGAGTGATTCAAAGGTAGCAAACACCATAAAAATAAAGCATATACAAGGATACATATGTACATTTATGAATGTAAAAACAAAGCCTGTAGGATATTGTCTGATCTGGTTTGAACTTTTGTGCCTAGGAGAGAAGAAGCAATATTTGAACAAATAGCAAGGAAGACTAGATAACTAAAGGTTGAGAAAGAGACCACTCAGTAAAGGTTAAGAGAATCAAGATTAGCCTTTACTGAAAATAGAACAGTGGAAGGAGGTGGAACTGGTTTTAAGCCTATTTTTTATTGTTAACCAAGTTTACAAAACAAAAGCTGGTTGAGGTTTATTAGTTTTCGATTGCTACTGTTCCTATGCCTTGTTTCCTGTTCTGTTATTTTTATTGGAAATTCCTCAGATTTAAGCCATGTCCTATTAAGGGTTAACTAGACACTTCTTCTTTTATGAGACATTGTTCCTCAAGTCCTGTGGGATGTTCCTAGCACCCTTTCTGGTCATGCTTCTCCAAGTTCTCAGATCCCATCTGGTGGTCTCCTGTCACCTTTTACATTTGCAATGCATACAATTCTGTTTGCATTTGTCCAAGGTCCCCAAGCCTACAGTGCAGAAGACGACACTCAGACCAAGGACGCCGGCTTGGCATCTTGTGGCTTCCGGGTGACCTTCTCCGGGTGACCTTCTGCTTCATTCCTACTCTGTTCCCACACTAAGCTCAGATCTCTCACTCAGCAGCTTCTGTTCCAGAAACCAAACCACAAGATTTGGGGGTGTTTCTATTCTTCAGTCCTCCATAAGCAAGAGCCAGTGGGAAGACTGCGTTGCTCAAGGGGAGGAAAAGGAAAGAATGTCCTCAGAAGGCTGGGAGAAATTTCCAGGGGTGTGACCTGGCAACATATGCATGGACCTTGAAATCTTCTTTGAAACTTCTAGAAAACTTACTAGGAAAACATGAACTTCCATGTCAAACTTTAAGGGGAAACCTGGGGAGATGATGGAAAGATAAGAAGAGGGTGCTGGATCCAAACCAATACCCTCTCCTTTTCTTTGGCCTACAGGGTCCCAGCCAAATCATACATCCCTGAATACCACCCCTTCTAGGCATCCTTTCCTAATTCTCCCTTAGGAGAAGCTATACTTTCATTCTGTGAACTCTCACAGAACTTTTCAATCTTCCTTGTAGTTCATATCACTTAGTACTCTATTTTCCTTAGACTCACCTTTGGTTGGATATTTGATATTATCTAATTTAATTCTTAACATAAGTCTGCAAAGGATATTGTCAACATCACTATTTTACCAATGAATGAGTGAATATCTGGCCCAAGATCAGAAAATTCATTCCATACACCTGAGTCCGTATACCAGGTGTGCTAATTCCACATTAATGGCTCTTTCTTTCTGCATCCCATTAAAAGTATCTAAACATGTCTCTTTTATAAAATGGAAACTACTTGAGGTCAGAAATACTTGCTTATCAATTTTGGGAAACATCTCAATAGTATCTAGGATAGCACTTGACAAATAGTAGTTGCCCTCCTAAATTCTGATAAGTAAATGGATATAGAAATGAATGCATACATCAATAGATGGTTCTTGAACACTGAAATGCTGAGAATAATAAGCTGCTGCTAAAATATTTTGGGAAATGAAAGAGGAGATGGTTTGAAATCTAATTCTGTGTGTCAGAAACAGTCCTCTCATTCCTCATTGTTAAGTTATGATTTTGCTCAAAAAACCCACTGAGTAATTTGATGAAGATGAATGTTGAGTGTCTGATAAGTTGAGGTAATACATTTGTATCTATTATGTAAACATGGTGTGAGCAGACACATTAAGTTCTGGCAACTGTAGCTTCATTAAGTGATACAATATTTGTTAATGTTTATTAAGATCTCGTTTAAAGGTTTTAAATTTTCCTTCTCTTTCCTTCACTCCTTTTTTCAATACACTTTATTACCCCTTTTAGTTCTTTCTTTTGTGATATATATATATATATATAATAGAATGAGTTAAAAATAGGGTCCATTTACAATAAAAAAACTTTCAGTCTATACACTCCCTCTTTACAACTTAAAGCAGAAGAACTGGGAGATGCTGTAGGGCAATGGGTGGTTAGGTGCTAGGCTAGTACTTGAAAAATAGTAGTTGCCCTACTAAATTCACAAGAAACTACAGAGGCATTCAGTGACTAATTCAATTTAGCAGGGCAACTACTATTTGTCAAGGACTATCTAGCAGCATTCAGAGGAGGTCTCATGAGAATCCCTTCTGACCCCTTCCACCTTTAGAACTCAAAATAAACTGCAAATTTCTGTCTTTCTCTGTTTTTCCCACTCTTCATTATCTGGCTTCCAAAATGAATTGCCGAAAGTCCAGCAATCCTGCCAGCAACATTTTGGAGAAGATGGGAAATTGAAGGTCAAAGGGAAATAATCCGTTTCTGCCCTGTCAGTCTGGCCTTTCCTCTGTCTCCTTCATCACCCCCAGAATCCTACGCTGAGTGATAAGTATGTCAGAGATGAGCCAGAAAAGCATGGGAAATGTCTCAATTTCCACGGGAATCCGTGCGTAGGGAGTGGCTAGTGCTTGGGAAAAATAGGACTCTTAAAACAACAACAACACAAGGAGGTGGTATTGCAATGTAACTCTGAGGTGCGCTAGGCAGCCACACAGGTTGCTAAACTCACTTTCTTTGTCACTACATAAGAGTTCTCAGTGAAGAGAGTGGCAATGTATCTTCCCTGCGCCATCGGAATTGGTTGCATTAGTCTGAGGCGGGGATCTTCTGAAGGGAGATTACCTTGAATGTCACTCAAATAGGTCTTTGTATTTTATCCTACCCTATTCATTCACACATTCGGTTAACATTTATTAACCAGCAGCTATGTTCAAGCTGTGATGATATGAATAGCAAAACAAATATAATAGTGACAGTAGTACTATTAGGTAGCATTCATCAAACATTTATTATATACCAAGGGCTAGTCTAAATGCTTTAATGCATTAACTTATTTTGCATCACAACACATCTATGAGATGGAAACTCTATTATCACCATTTTACATGGAAAAATGAAGGTCTTAAAGTTAAGCTGACTTTCTTAAAGTCACCCTATTGGCAAGTAAAACTGGAATATAGACCCAAGCAGTGTGGACCTGTCCTCTTGTCCTCTGTGCTCTTTTAACACTTAAACCAACTTTAAAATACTTATGTTTATGTTCTAAGGACACCAAGGGAGGAAAGAGAACGTAGCCACCTTCAGAGCTTGCTATCTCACTGGGAATACATACGTACCATACAGCACATTCACAAGAAACTATAGAGGCATTCAGTGACAATATGCTGTCCATAACTTTAGCAGAGAAAGGCATTCTATTCCTTGCTCTGTAACTCATTAGTTATGAGACTTGGAAAACTGGGACTTTGATTAAGCTCAATTTTTCCAGTTTAAACAATTTTTCCTGGGGGGAGGGGTGGGGAATTAAAAGCTCTTTAAGGTTTTATAAATGTATCCCTACTTTTGTGATTTTATGGTAGAAAAGAGAGACAGCAGGCTAACCTGCAGTAGGAACAGAGGATTTAGGGAAAGTGAGGCTTGTTTTGATCCTAAAGTAATAAAATATTAAATTGGCTTGGAGGTGGAGGGAGAAAGATTGTGCGCCTGGGAGATACTGAGGGGACCACGAGCAGGTGTACAAATGGTAGGGGATAATGGAAAACAAGGTTAAGCAAAAGGGCTTCACAAGCCAGAAACTGGAGTTTGAAATCTATGGTAGATAGTAGTTCTCAAAGTTGGGTCCTGACCTAGACATGTAAATTCTCCAGCCTCACCTCAGACCCCCTGAGTCAGAGACTTGGTGTGAGATCCCGCTGTCAGTATTTTAGAGAGACCTTCAAATGACCGGGGTGCACACCCAGGTTCAAGAACTACTGTGGTCGATCATGGAGAACCATTAGAAGTTGTTCTCTGAAGCTCTCTCAAGAGGAATTTAAAGGAAAGAGACCATTCACCGATCGGTCTGCAAATGGGAAGACAAGAAAAGGAAAGCTTGTTCCACAGAACAAAGAGGGGGAAGGGGTTGTTGATTTTATTTTATTTTCATTTTCATTTTCATTTATTTATTTATTTATTTATTATTAAATCATAGCTGTGTACATTAATGGGATCATGGGGCACCATACACTGGTTTTATAGACCGTTTGACATTCATCACACTGGTTAACATAGCCTTCTTGGCATTTTCTTAGTTATTGTGTTAAGACATTTACATTCTACATTTACTAAGTTTCACATATACCCTTGTAAGATGCACTGCAGGTGTAATCCCACCAATCACCTTCCCTCCGCCCACCTCCCCCCTCCCTCCCCTCCCTTCCCCCCTTCCCCCAATTCTTAGGTTATAACTGGGTTATAGCTTTCCTGTTATCATTTTTTTTTTTTTGTTAAATCATAGCTGTGTACATCAATATGATCATGGGGCACCATACACTTGTTTCATAGAATATTTGACACATTTTCATTTCATTAGTTGACATAGCCCTCCTGGCATTATCCTAGTTACTTTGTCAAGACATTTACATTCCACATTTGCCAAGGCTCACATGTACCCTTATAATAGCGAAAGTTCCAAGCCAAGATCCCAACCGGATCTGATGTATGCAAACAAAGCATTGGGACTTGCTTAGCTCTAATTGGTCAATACTGAGGAGCCCTAATTGGTTGGCTGAGTTCTGATGGGCTGGGAAAGGTAAACTTTGGTTGATTTCCAAGCCCCCCAACAGAAGTCTCTTGACCGTAGTTTTGGCTACAGTTTATCTTGGCAGTCAGTGACCCGCAGGACCGGATTTGGTTCATTGTAGAAAGTGAGGTCCTGTGATACTTTCATAACATCTTTCTGGAAACAAAGTATGTGAGCGCTGCATTGCCCAGGCCTAGCTATTTGGTTCTGTTTTCACTCACCTCAGTTAGCACAGACAGTCCATTTGCCTGTCGCCCACAGGAGTGGTTTAATATTAACTCCTAGGAATTGTCTCCAAAAAATTGATCTGATCCTGAGTGCAGAGAGCATTGAAGTAAGTAGAGGAGAATGGGAAGATGGCACCCCACAATAATTCAGGTCTGGAGAAGTGTGGTAAATTTAGATATGGAGAAGAAAGGGCACAATTAAAAGAATTTTCTAGGAAAAAGAACAACATTTGTAACAGATTACTGCAAATAAAAAAAGAGAAACAGTCTTCTTTATAGATCAAGGAGTTCATAAATTGTGAGAATAGGGGACTATTATAGTTACAGGTAAAAATGGTATGTTGAGAAGAAGGATCAAGTAAAAAGGGATAAAAGTAAAAAGGTGGTGTCATTGGCAAGTCAGTGGACATCTCAAGTCCTTGGTTTGTCATTTATGCATGAAGGATGTTGCATGTGATAATCTTGAAATCTTAAGGTATGTAGCCAGAAAGAATATCAGAGATTTTAGCCCTAAAACTTGTTTATTTCCCTTCTCTTTCTCTTCCTTTTATTTTTTTGGCAGAAGGAAAGAGAACTCAAATAACTTATTCAAGATCATCCAGCAAATTAGTGACTGAGTTGACCGTAGGGTATAGTAAAGGGAAAATGTTACACTGTTGCACTGTTTTCCCCCTCTGTTTCCATTTGTTATACTTTAATATTAGGTCCTATATTGAGAGCTGTGATTTTTTTTCTGTTAATCTAGGTATTTTCCTGCCTTGGCACGGGAATTCCTAGATAAGTAATCATAATAAACCCCAACATTATGGAGTGCCATGGTAAATGTGCCAGGCACTAATATAAATGTTTCGCATGTAGTAACTCATTTAATCATCATTAAGATACCATTATTAGCACCATTTTACAGATGAGAAAATTTAGGCAAAGTGAGGTTTAAAAACTTGCCAAATGAGCTAGGTGTTGTACAGATGAGCTAGGTACCATTATTAGCACCACTTTACAGATGAGAAATTAAGGCAAATTGAGGTTTAAAAACTTGCCAAAAGTCACACATATGTAGGAAGATGAATTTGGCTCCAATATTCGTGCCCTTTACCACTGTGCTATCCTTTTGCTTTAAGAAAAAAAAGAATTTAGTTTTGATATTAATTGGATTTTGCAAGTTAAGAGCTCAATGTTCTACCTGATTTTCTCTCTAGGAATAGACTTTCAAACACGTATCCTATTTGATTTATGGACTCTTCTAGTTATATAACCTGAGACAGGATTTTTACCACAGTTAGAAGTTGGACATTTTCTCTGCCAAGTGCAGGGAAGAGATTTAGCACAATTCAACATGTTACTGTGACTGTAAAAATGTAATAGAGATCTGGAAAGTATCATATCACTTGGACAGATTCAGGTGGTCATATGACTGAGTTATCAAAAACAGCTGGTTTCTAGTTTTTTCTTTATGACTTTTCTCCAGTAATGGAAACTTTACCCCATTTATTGTTCACTATTTCCATGGTTTCATCACCATTAAGGTTAGTAAGTTCTCCTGAACACTTCCTGTTTTAATTTCAGCAATCTTTTTTTTTTGGGGGGGGGGAGAAGGGGAGAGGATTTGTACTTATAGATGGTTGAGTTTTAAATCATTCATAAATATATCATTATTTACATTTTTTTATTTGAAATTCCATAGTCCCTTGAAGCCAGGACTCCTTGCTCAGCTCTGGATATCATTTCCTGTAGAGCTAAACGTGCTGGTGCTTCGGGTCAAGTCTCGTTATTGGCACCATATATTTGTCTACCTCTGTGGTCCTGCCATCTCCTGGGACTCTTGCCAAGGTGTCTATGGCAGGGAAGGAAAAGGGTTTAGTTATACAGGCCTAACTCCCAGTCCTCTGACGATATCACAGTGAGTCTCCTTTTGCCTATTTTTTTCTGCTTCTTTTCTTTACTACACATCTAAAGCAGTAGTCTCTTAGTCCTCCTTTCTTGGAATAAGCCACCTATCTCCTAGTGAGTTTAGAGTTTTGGAAAACAAAAGCCCCAAGGTATGGCACAAAAAGTACGGCACAATTAGTGCACGTGGCTTTATAACACAACTCCCTCAGAGATAAGAAAGGACAAATGCCTGGCTACTGTCTTTAAGAGGAAAAACTATATGAAAGGGAAAACGTGAATTAACACCTCGATAAATTAGTATGTATCTGTTATTATTATCACCTTTGAATTACTACAAATTGTCTGTTTTCTGCCTGTTTGCTGTGAAGAAGGAGGACTGCCTGACCATTGGGGGAGTCAACTCATCTAGATTCAGGGAATGTGTGAGTAAATGAAAGTAGGGTTACCTCAAGGGGTCTTCTACCTTGGGATATATCAGGGAGCTTGGGAACAAAGGGGCGACAAAGAATGTTTATCCCTCAAGTGGCCGAGGAAGATACTATGTCAACAAGTAGATATGGGCTCTGTCAACTTACCCGACTCCAGTCTGCATTTGACTCACACAGACCTGGACGTGAGCCAGGGTCTCTCTTCTTTTGGCTTCTGCTTTGTCGTCCAGTTATTTCCCTGGCCTTTGATGCCTAGCTTTCCTCCTGCCTTCCCCAGTGAAGAATGACCAGGAACTGCTCTGACTTCTTCTAATTCTCTCACATTAATATCTTTGCTATTTCACCAGTCATGTTTAAGGCATGGAGTCCATTCAATCAACCAAGAGACAATGAGCTTAATCAATTGAACATTTTCTTTTTTATTGTTTGTTTGTTTTCTAAACCTGACATCGTGAACGTATTGAATACTACTATGCCAGGAGTTAAAGGGAATTGCTGCCAACTGTAAAACTAGGTGTTATGAGTATAAAGTAAGTACAAGTGGTGATAATGATGATAACACCAATAATATTATTGGTTAATATGTACTGCATGCGATTTATATGCCAGGCATTGTGCTAATTTTACATACATTATCTCATGCACAGAAACTTTTTAGAGCAGATGCTAATGTTTTCCCCATTTTAGAGATGGACCAGAGATATAACTTGCATAAAGTTACTCAGATACTAGATAGCTATTGAAAATTAACTTATTCATGTCCCCAACTCTTAGAGTTCTTTTTTATATTTTTATTTTTTTTTAATTTTCTCTCTCTATATGCAAGTGATTATTTGCTTTCCACTTTTTGCCTTCACAAAATTAGGAAAGGCTTAAAATTTAATAACAATAACAATGCTTAAGATAAGGACTAGAAACAAAAACCTCATAAAGAATGAACGAAGATAAATACATTCAGAAAAGAAATCAGACAATGGCTGCAATGAAATATTGAATAACAATAATAATGCAAAAAAGTACCATTCACATTGTCAGATAAGAGTACGTCTATCATAGAATGCTTTGACTCTGAGGTTCAGTATGGAGTCATCAGTTAACTTCTTATTTTTTTCCAAAGTCTTAAAAAATAGACAACTAGTATTTATAAATAAAAATAGACGATATTTTCAAAAGAACAGATCCTGCCAAATCTTATAGACAATAGAAAAAGAAGCAATACTTCAAAATCATTCTACTTCATCTGGCTATACCTGATATTAAAATTGGAAAAAATATATTATTATAAAGGGAAATTACAGACATATTTCACTTATAAATGAGGATGCAATATCCTAAACAACACATTAACAAGTTGAATTAAAAATTAATGTTCAAGTAATGTACTTTGGTCAAAATTAAATCCAATTTATGTGAGAATTAGTCACTATTTTCTTTCTTTTTTTTTTTTTGAACTAAAGAAGAATCCACTCATTGCTTGTGGGTTTAACAGAGTGTATGGTAATGCGGTGGGATACTACGTACGGCATGGGGAAGGGGAGAGCAGACAGAGAAGGAGGGAGGGGGCAAGGGAAAGGAAAAAAAAAACTCTTAGATTATTTTTGGTAGAGAACTGAAGGTATTAATAGTGGTGGGTGATAGTTATTTCTCACAACTTTGCTATCTGTTTATGACAGCAAGACCATACACAGAATGAAACCCAATTGTGCCATACTTTTTAGACAAACACTTCTTTATAAGCTGATGTAAAATGTTTATACAACTTACTCTATAATCTCAATGGTGTGCTCTTACTATACCTTGCATGAAAGGTTGACTCAGACATACTGATATTCTGAGGTCGGATTCTGATACCATTGGAGTAGGTATCAGGCAACAAGAAATCTTAGAATCAATGGTAGGATATAGGACTGTGCAGGGATCAAGCCACAGGTGCCATCTTTATGGGTAAAGAGCTTATGACATTCTTAAAACTCTCTGTGGAAGTGGGGGGGGAGGTGGTTACCACAATAATGTCACCCATCCAAATGACTTGAATATTACTATTGTGAGTGGAGAGAGCCCATTATCTATTGAACAAGCACATGTTCTGCTAATTGGCCAAGCATCTGCTATTGATTAT